>NW_024721271.1:502500-520000 GCF_018991925.1 Homarus americanus | reverse complement strand
CGAATACACTTACTCGTAGCAATTTCTTGAAGAGATGTAATGTTCCTTTAAACCATCGTCCTCAAAGGGATGATGGTTACAGGTTGGAGTGAAGCAACAGGCTCTGGGATTGTGCAAGAAATGATCGATCGTTCCCTCCCTCACTCAGCGCCGTCAACACTGAGCCTCACTCTAACTCTCCTCCATAAAATTAATAACACCGTCCCCCGGGAGTCACTGCCACAGTCGCTAGTAATAAAACTCTTGCCTAAACACCAGGACAAAATTCCTGTTCTTTACCTGACGACCACTGAACTTCTACCACAAATGAAGACCCTGCACTCATCTCCATTACCTGACGCCTCATAAAGGTAATCTTTTACCTGGAAAACCATTTGAATTCAGGAAGGGTAAACTTCTGTAGGGAATTATTTGTCGTCGAAATCCTACTGCATTCTCCAGCCTGCAAACTTTTGTCGGTTTTCTTAATTAAAACTCTTGGTGTAATCACTCCGCTGTTGAGCTCGCAGATAAGCAAATTCTAAGACGGTCCCCCGGCTGAAACTCAGGCCAGAGTCCCTCGACAGGTAACTTTACCGCGAGTCTGTCAACGAGAAACTCGAATTCCTCGTCTGGAAAATTCTGCTACAAAACCTTGGCAAGATGCCCTCACTACACTAGTAAGTCCTGCAGGTATAGCGTGACCTGCCGGGATCCTGTGGTGGAAGCCCCTACAGGTAACTCTCATTAGAGATCTCCAGCGAGATATTCTCGGAAACCTCGAGAGAAAACTGGCGCAAGAAAACAACTTTAAAATAACTGAAGAACATTCCTGCTGGTGTCCTTCACATGGGGCCCTTACATGGCCTCTGAACTAAGGTCCACTTCCACCAGTCTACCGGCAGATAATTCCTACTGGAACTCCTCCTTTTCAGTCGTTTAACCAGAATCTACAGTTGAAGTTCTTCGACCGGAAACTTCAGGTTGAATCCATCCGCTGAAATCCCTGAACCTCTCAGACAAGTATATACTTAATTCAGAGTAGGTCAGCCAGAAACTCCGGAGCAGCACCGTGGTAGACATATTGCCTCTGGAGTTAGTCAGGACCTGCCACTTTACCCTCCACTGGAAACGCCTCATACAAAAGTTTCCAGAAAAAAAAACTCTCCTCTCTGGTACCTCCCATGACTGGAGTAAAGAACAACCCAAAAATTCCCGTTAAAGTCAGATTAGATTTTTTTTTAAGATAGATAAATCTACTGAGGTGACAGAGCCGAAAAGTTGTGTTCAAATACCCGATACGGAGACTTGTTGTAACCTTTCAGAAGCATTATTTACCACCGGTCTCACAGTACCAGTAACATGTGCTTCCTGGAGCCCCTGACCAGCATCAACCCGGTGGTGTTGTCAGCTGAGTATTTGAATCCTTAAATAAAAATAAATTAAATGTAATGTGGGACTTGTACACTGCAGCCAGAATTAACGTCGACAACTCCAACTTTAATATGGTGGTAGAGAACCAATGATCTCCAGTTCCTCGGCTATAAACTTCCATTAAGGTCTTTCGGTTGGAACTCCACCACGAGTCCTGGGCTGGAAATTCCTACTGGAATTCAGGAGTTTCTCAATAAACTCTTGCTGGAGCCCCATGACTATTGATGCCTGATGGAGGAATTCAGCTCGCGACTTTTACGAGTGTAAGAAACTTTACATTTTTGCTCAGTAGTTGGACACAGTCTTGAAGTAAATACAAGATCGTGCTCAGAAAACGGTCTTAATGTATAAAAGATTATAGAAATACAGTTTTTATGAGGAACAACTCCTGGGACAAATGTTACCGCACGGCCATAAGCATTAAATCACTCGGTTATGACCCCGGGGCTTGTAAACCTCCTGGTGAAGGTGGCAGCTGACCCCCCCACCCCTCTCTTACCTGTCTCTACACCCTCAGTAAGATGGAAAAATATACCTCCCTCTTGACGCCTGAGACCGTCCCCATACTTGCCCAAATACTCAAGTCATTTCAGAAGTTTATGTATGACAAGATACGCTTCTACATTCTGTAATAACCTCTGGTGAATGTTTACAGAGAGAGAGAGAGAGAGAGAGAGAGAGAGGGTTGCATCTGATATGGTGCATGCAGTAGACCTCTTGATACTGGGAAAACCTTCAGAGATATAGACTACGTACACACACACACACACACACACACACACACACACACACACACACACACACACACACACACACAGTAAATAACAGGAATTGGCAATATTTCCCAGCGTGTAAATGTGTCAAGAGTAAAAGTGTTGACAGAATGACCACGGCGGCCCCATGAACTATCCCTCACACGGTGTACCTCGTAAATTGTGGCCATGCACCATGACACACACACACACACACACACACACACACACACACACACACACACACACACACACACACACACACACACACACACACACACACACACACACACACACACACACACACACACACACACACCTAAGAGAGACAGAATGACAGACTGACCTTAGCACACCTGACATGAGAACCGGACCAAATAATTGAATAAAATCACGAGAGAAATTTTTATCACCATCTCCATCAAAGGCGCGAGGAGACGTTTGATGTCGAGGGGCAATATATAGAGCAAATAATAGTCTCAACATCACCCCCCTAACAAAAGAAAACAAGAGAGGGAACTCATTATACGTTGAGGGGATTCGCTTTTATTTTTCTCTTTTATATAAACTGGAATATTCAAAGACGAGACCTGATTGGTGGGTTGGAGTTCAGTGTTGTACTCGAGTTGGATAGTGTGTGACCCAGGTTCGTATCCCGTGAGTGTTAGGGTTAGCTTTGATTTTTTTTTGTTGATTTATAGAGAGTGGGGAAAGACACACACACACACACACACACACACACACACACACACACACACACACACACACACACACACACACACACACACACACACACACACACACACACACACACACCACACACACACACACACACATTGTTGACACACACACACACACACACACACACACACACACACACACACACATCCTTCCTCCTCTCCATTACTCCACCACTCTCACCACACCACTGCAATACTCTCGATCACCATACCCATCACAAGCAGAGCCGAAAAGAATTAAGAAGAGAGGAAAAAAGAACTGGAGGCATTTAGCGTGAGTGGTGATGTGTGTGTGTGTGTGTGTGTGTGTGTGTGTGTGTGTGTGTGTGTGTGTGTGTGTGTGTGTGTGTGTGTGTGTGTGTGTGTGTGTGTGTGTGTGTGTGTGTGTGTGTGTGTGAGTTAATATTCAGAAAGATTGTGGTGGTGGTGGTGTCCTCAAGGGGGTAAGAATTATCCCGGGAGGAAGAGCACCAAGCAGAGTCTTTATTACTCTCCGGGCGGTGATGCGTGCGTCCCTCTCACCCCTCTCCTCCCCCACTCGAGTGCTTTCATCAGTCTTGAGGGAGCCAAGATTATCTCATAACACAGGTTCCCGCCGCCCTTCATCTGGTTACTTAAACACACTTGAGGTACAATAGAGACGCTGTAATTGTGATGACCAGGTCGCCGCCCGCCACCTCAGGTTAATAGTGTCTGGCGGAGAGAGACTCAAGTGGGGGAAACTTGAGGAGGGAAATCTGATTTAATGTGAGTTATTACATGTTTAACACAGTGAGATGTTTTCCGGAGCCACTTTTATACAAACATACAAACATACATACATACATACATACATACATACATAGTGCAGGAGACGAAATACGTACACATTTCAGTACTGTAGGCAAAGTTTACATCAATACAATACAGTGAAGTTGGAGACGCCCCCCAAGTAATATGTGTGTGTATGTGTGTGTGTGTGTGTGTGTGTGTAATCTTGGTAAACACTGAGAGCCGTGTCATGAGTGCTGCCGGCCAGGGAGTACCCCGTATCCTGAGCGGTGCTGCTGCCTCTCCTCCCAACAGTCTCCCCATAAAACATCCACAATGCCTCTCATTCTGCTGAAGGAGGAGACACAGGTTACAGCGACCAGTACCATCTGCCACACCCACCCGCTCACCTGCCGCACCCACCCGCTCACCTGCCGCACCCACCCGCTCACCTGCCACACCCGTCCACTCACCTGCCGCACCCTGCTCACCTGCCGAATCTCCAGGTAACGTGAAGCGTGACGTTGATTACCTGTCAGCAACGCCAATGTACACACACAACCCGAGGTGGGATTCTCGCCAGCACTACTGAACACTCACCCTCCTCCCTCATCAGTCACTATACCACCTTTAATTACAGTATCCAGGGGTGGTGTTGTATGGGTGGGTGGGGTGGGTGGGGTAAGGGTGTGGGGTTAAGAGGTGGGAGAAAGAGGAACAGGAATTATATTTATGAACGAGTGACCTTGACCTTTCCAGCCCCCCAAAAATAAATATGAACTTTCCATGACCCCAGAAGCAATATATTCCTGAAAAGTCATACTGATCAGTGACTGGAAAATGGCATTATTACAAGGACATGAATTAGCTTACGGGATGGACAAACAAACTGACAAGAAGATGATTCCAACAAAACATCCCCCAAAGTTTGAACCCTGGTGAGATATGAACTCTAGTAAGTGAACACAACGTTATAGAGCACCCCCCGAAGCTGAACCTCCACATGTAATTAGAAACAGCAGGAGTCTTGCACACACCTGAGTCTGGCTTCCACCACCCACCACCTGCACCACACCCCATCACCCACACCACACCCACCACCTGCACCACACCCACCACCTGCACCAGACCCACCACCTTCACCACACCCACCACCCCAACCACACCCACCACCTCCACCACACCTACCACCTGCACCACACCCACCACCTGCACCACACCCACCACCTTCACCACCCATCACCTACACCACCACCACCTGCACCACACCCACCACCACCACACCCACCACCTCCACCACACCCACCACCTCAACCACACCCACCACCTGCACCACACCCACCACTGCACCACACCCACCACCTGCACCACACCCCACCACCCTTCACCACACCCACCACCTCCACCACACCCATCACCCACCACCTCCACCACCTGCACCACACCCATCACCTCCACCACACCCACCACCTCACCACACCCACCACCTTCACCACACCCACCACCTGCACCACACCCACCACCCACACCACACCCACCACCTCTCACCACACCCACCACCTACACCACACCCACCACCTTCACCCACCCCACCACCTTCACCACACCCACCATCTCACCACCTTCACCACACCCACCACCTGCACCACCTCCACCACACCCACCACCTTCACCATACCCACCACCTGCACCACACCACCACCATGACAACCACCACCACCTTCACCACACCCACCACCCACACCACCCACCACCTTCCCAGACCCACCACCTCAACCACACCACCACCTCCACCACACCCACCACCTGCACCACACCCACCACCTCACCACCTGCACCACACCCACCACCTACACCACACCCACCACCTTCACCACACCCACCACCTTCACCACACCCACCACCTTCACCACACCCACCACCATGACAACCACCACCACCTTCACCACACCCACCACCTTCACCACACCCACCACCTTCACCACACCCACCACCTTCACCATACCCACCACCTGCACCCACACCCACCACCATGACAACCACCACCACCTGCACCACACCCACCACCCCACCACACCCACCACCTACACCACACCCACCACCTTTACCACACCCACCACCTGCACCACACCCACCACCTACACCACACCCACCACCTTCACCACACCCACCACCTTCCACCACACCCACCACCTGCACCACACCCACCACCATGACAACCACCACCACCACGCTAGGATGAACACACTAACTTCTGCTTATTACTGAATTACTGAGGGAGAAATGGGGGGAAATAAGCAATTACACGGTGCATCACAAGCCACACTGGGAGGAGGTTCACTCTGTTATCTTTGTGTACTTTGTGTAGCGCTCTCGTCTTCACGTGGCATTCATCATTACACACATACATACATACATACATACATACATACATACATACATACATACATACATACCATACAATTCAATCCAGCTTCTTCTATATAATGAACCGGGGATGTATTATTTAAATATATACTGTATTAATAAAATTCTTCTCTGTAAAAATACGAAAATGACAGAGAGGTGTGTGTGTGTGTGTGTGTGTGTGTGTGTGTGTGTGTGTGTGTGTGTGTGTGTGTGTGTGTGTGTCCCATGACGACAGAGCTAACACAATCATCCGTGTAAATAAATGAACCAATCTGCAACCACAAGTCACAGTACAGAGAAAGAAGCAACAAGACGTGAGATCTAAACAAACACACTGGAACACTTACGCTACTCCCTAACAACTGCTAAAAAAATAAAATAAATTCATCGATAAAACTAACAAACTTAAAAAAAGAAATAATAAGATAAATTTAACCACGATCCCTCCCTATCAGTATCCCGCCAAGAACGACAACACGGCGGCTTACAAACACAATATTGACGAGTAAATCAACTTTTTTCTTCACCCAAAACAGCTGCCCTGGTGTTGTTGCTTCTCGTGTGTACAGTATATCAGAACACCGGGTGAGGAGAGAGCGTGTACAACTGTCCATCTGACTTTAATAAACACTATTTGATTTCCTGTTTTGTCTGAGGAGGAGGAGGAAGAGGAGGAGGAGGAGGAGGAGGAGGAAGAGGAGGAGGAGGAGGAAGAGGAGCAGGAGGAGGAAGAGGAACATGTCACACTTGTATCCTGCGACATTATTTACCCTCCTGCTATCGTCTCCTCAGCGCCTGCCACCGCCTTGCCTAGACGCCTGATAACAAAGGTCATGTACCCTCCATAACTTAGCATGGACCTGAAGAGAGACATCGCTATACCAAGGGAGGAGACACACACACACACACACACACACACACACACACACACACACACACACACACACACACACACGAGACTCTGGGGTGTGCCTGAGATGAAACTCCTGTCCTCTCCTGCAGCAGACAAGAACGTAACCTGCAATGCCCTCTGACATTAACCACTTGTGTTGGCCGGACTTCACCCCCCCCCTCTCTCTCTCTCTCTCTCTCTCTCATCGGTCACAAGCGGTTACCCATGTATGACCGCTTAAGATTTTCACCACTTCCCGCCGCCGGATGTCATTCAGCTTATTAATTATTGTCTGAATACTGAGAGAGACACTGAGAGACGTGACAGGAAACGACGTAAAATAATACCTGCTCCCTAAAATATAATAATAATACTCTGCTCCCTAAAATATAATAATAATACCTGGCTCCTTAAAATACGTAAAATACTCCTGGTCTCCCCACCACTACCTGCCCTGGCGATTGAGGGAGGAGAATAAGTGAAGTTTTAATTAAGTGATATTTACATTACATACATACTCTCTTCTCTCTCTCTCTCTCTCTCTCTCTCTCTCTCTCTCTCTCTCGCAGTACCAAACAATTTCTTCCGGATTTTTCATAAACAAATTTCTTTCCCCCCTCCAGAGTTTTCCCTCGACATCTCTTCTTGACTTGGCGAATACTTTTTCTTTTTTTTCCCTCTCCTTCACAAGTTTCAAGTTAGGTTCATTTGGTAATGAGTTTGAGAGGAGTTAGCAGCAAAAGTATGTGTGTGGGGGAGGAGGGAGGAGGGAGGGAGGGAGGAGGGAGGGAGGGAGGAGGGAGGGAGGAGGGAGGGAGGAGGGAGGGGAGGGGAGGGAGGAGGGGAGGGAGGGAGGAGGAGGGGAGGGAGGAGGGTTTTTACTATGTCTGTGTTACCAATGTTCACTACGCGTGTTTCATTCATGGTGTTCCCTCGTTTCATTGTCCAAAATACGCGTTCCACTCACTCGGTTCCCCACCACACACGTTCCACTCACTCCGTTCCCCACTACACACGTTCCACTCACTCGGTTCCCGGCATTCACCTCCACCTGCCTCAATATCTTATCTGCTGCAGCGCGGAGAGGGACAAGCCGCGGGTCTTGAGGTAAGATATTATTGCCTGTTTGCTTGTTATTTCTGTCTGTCTGCTTCTATGTCTGTCTGTCTGTCTGTCTGCTTCTATGTCTGTCTGTCTGTCTGTCTGCTTGTATGTCTGTCTGCTTCGGTGTCTGTCTGCTTCTATGCCTGTCTGCCTTAGTATGTTTCCCATATTGATAATCTATGCCAGACACTTATTGAAATCAATCTCTCTCAAAACAGTCACCAATTCAATAACTTTCACTTTGAAGATAATAAACTCAATCACATTACCAATATCAACTTAGTAAAAAAATAAAAAAATATTACATCAAAAGAATTAATTAATACCTGTCAAAAGAAGTTTACCTGATCAACATTCAGGTCACGTAAAGAAGGGGTGAAAAATATATAACTCGGAACATATGAAGATTAACCTAACTAGTTTATTTCACCTGATGATTAAATAAAGTCTCTAGCATTACCTGGGAGGAGATTAGGTTAGGTTATATAGGTCTGGGTTAGGTTAGGTTAGGTTAGGTTAGGTTATATAGGTCTGCTAGTTAGGTTTGCTAGGTTAGGTTAGGTTATATAGGTCTGGGTTAACTCTACTATCAACAGGTGGGAGGGATGACACAACTCACCTCTGGATCCATAAACTAATCATTAATCTTTATTACGAAAACACGACTCGATCTATATTCTTTTGCACGATTGGGACGCTGACGCAGCCGTACAGTATAGCGCAGCCGTACAGTATAACGCAGCCGTACAGTATAGCGCAGCCGTACAGTATAGCGCAGCCGAGTCATAGCAGCCGTACAGACAACGCAGCTGTACAGTATAGCGCAGCCGTAGCATGCAGCCTACAGCAGTGCAGCTGCACAGTATAGCGCAGCAATAGTGTTACATTGGCAGTAAGCGCAGCTGACAGCATTAACGCATTAAACGACACACCTGGGAATCATGCGAGCAAAAATATATAAAATAATGTTTGGTAAATTACTTCTTCAAACGTCTCTCTTCCTCCGCTGATATATCAAAACAACAACAACGACTAGCAAAAGTCTTGATCATCTATCTATCTATCAAGCTACAACAGTCTATTACAATTTGTGTAAATAACAACAACAACCTTCAACATAGACCCCCCATCATCATCCTAGAGTGTGTGTGTGTGTGTGTGTGTGTGTGTGTGTGTGTTGAGGAGTCAGGGTTCTCGAGGGCTGTTATCAGTTCCTAGCTTTGTGGAAAACATGTGTAAAAAGAAATAAGTAAGATCCTGTGATATAAGTGTACCACAGAAAGAAGAGAGAGAGAGAGAGAGAGAGAGAGAGAGAGAGAGAGAGAGAGAGAGAGAGAGAGAGAGAGAGAGAGAGAGAGAGAGAGAGAGAGAGAGAGAGAGAGAGAGAGAGAGAGAGAGAGAGAGAGAGAGAGGGGGAGCAAGTCGTAATGGACAGAGGAGAGAAAGAGACGGACGAGGCAGCCTGGAGTAGGGGACATGGACTACCTTTCACTCTGGTGGAGAGAGAGAGAGAGAGAGAGAGAGAGAGAGAGGAGAGAGAGGCCAGCCTCCTTGGGCAACGAATGACCTCATACGTCGGCCCTCACTCTCTTTTATATTCTCATCATCCTAACTCACGTCACCCTGTTTCACGCCCCAACTTACGAGGCACCACCGGAGGGGAAAGGGGTGGGGGGGTAGAGGGAGGGGAATGGGAAATGGAAGGTGGATGGTGGTGAGAGATGGTGAGAGGGAGGGATTGGAGGAAGGAGGAAAAGAGGTATTTCTCGCTCGACTCGGAAAATATTCGAAATGCGTTCCCAATTTCCCGATTCATTGTTGTCCAGCGTAGTTGAATCCCGCCAGCCTTCACCACCATTAACACCATCCAAGGCCGCCACCACACACCACCACAACCACCATTCAGGGTCGCCATCACAACCACCACTCAGGGCTGTCACCATACACCACCACACTATAAAACACACAACTTGACATCAGATTTCACCATTAATGTCATCACAGGTAGTAATTACATCAACAATAACAGTAACTTTAAACCTGTAGTTCTGAACACTTAACGACGGTGTGGTCTGTACACCTGGCAGAGTTAACATAGGTGTATCTGTGTAAGTGTATACCTGGACACACACACACACACACACACACACACACACACACACACCACTGGCGGCTAAAAGGTCATATAATTAGATCAGCCACACTACCTACTGGTCATGTAATGGTTCGCAACGTCAGGAGGAACCTCTACCTGATGATACCGACAACATGAACTAAGGCTAGCATACTGATCATCATACACCTTTAACACAGCTCATTAATAATTATAAGTCCTGCAGGTAATGTGTCCCTTGAGGAATACATGCGGACAGTGAAGGGGGGGTGTCCCATATGAATGACTGCCCGCTCGTACTATAAGACTCACTTAAAATCTTCACTCAACAAGGCTGACGCTGGTTAACATGTGGGGGCGCTGAAGGGGGTAATATAATGTTCTACCACACACATATATCAACAGAAGGGAAGACATTAAAAGCAAAACAAGACGAGGGAAACACACCACACTGGCCCCAACAATGTATTTATCTTCGAAAAAATAACAGTTTGGAGTTTTAGTTAAATATCTCATTAAAATTAATAAACAACAACAAAATAAAATATCATATATATGCGGTATGACGTGTAATCGGATTCAGTTTAAGGCTACTGAACTTTACACCGCTTTGAAGTTCCGTATACAGCGAAATATACACGAGGGTATATTACAACATCTGAACACACTAACACAGCACATAATCTGTCCTACTTAATCGGCCTGTGTGAAAGAGCCGCTGTGTGAATGAAGCTTAATTACATTACAGTTCTTTCATTATATTATTATTTACCATATTTGAATAACCTTATGGTGGAGTGCTTTCACCTGCTGTAATATAATTTAAAGAATTTTTTCAGTAAATAGAATCTTTCAACAGACAGACAGACAGACAGACAGACAGACAGACAGACAGACAGACAGACACACACACACACACACACACACACACACACACACACAGGCTTGTAATCTACGGTCGTTCAGTATCGCTTACATTCAACTTAGGTTCAAGCAGACGTTAAATGAATAAAGTTTAGCTATACATTTAACAATAATTCTTTACCTACACTACCAACATGCAAATTAGTTGGCAAGTAAACTTTCCCAAATACAAATTGCCTGATTAAATATCTCATAAATTCTTTCCTAATTATAAGAAGAAAAATTAACATTCACTCAACACTCATCCGTCCTTAGTGTCCAGATGTGTGTGTGTGTGTGTGTGTGTGTGTGTGTCCTGAGATGTTGTCTACGTCCTGGGAGTAAAACATATGTTCCATACTTAACAGGTCAGCCACTGTTTGTTTTTAAGTTGTGCGTTGTTACATATCGACTCGGAATATTTTTAAACCTACAAATATACTTCCTTATACCTGTACAATGATCAATTAACATTCAACATATTCCCGTGAATGAGGTGTTGTAGTTACCTGCCATCTTACCTGTAAACACAATTACCTTCACATTCTCAACAACATCACTTTCAGAACTCAAATCAACCTAATGGCTTGCCCTTCCATACAGCAGTGATACATCTATGAAATATACGCCAGACGAACCTCCGCCTACGTCTTCTGCCAGCATTAACGCTCTTTTACGACGCGAGGTTCTCCAGCATATGGCCCGCAGCTGACGTTCTTAGCAGGGCCGAGCCGCCAGCAGGAGGAAGGTTCAGAGCGTAGGGCATCTACTCTAGGCGTCATCTTTTCCCCATTACATTACCAGTGAATTTTCTGGGTGGTGAGTATCGATCTGCTAGTGTTGTGTGGGGGAGGCGAGGTGAGGCGAGGCGAGGAGAAGCGAGGCGAGGTGAAGCGAGGAGAAGCGAGGCGAGGTGGAAGCCAGACTCCCAACCCATCACATTCTTAACATAATATCCCACCACCCACAACTATTCTCAATACCATTCTCCATAATTTCATTTCCACCCACCATACTAGTGTCGGGGCGTTCTCACCATACTCCCATCCCCACTATACTCCTAACCCACTACCATGTCCTCAGAACGACCACTAGATCAGTTGACATCCCAAGTCAAGACTATATCCATCACTTTAAGCTCTGAATAAATCCAGCAAATGACTGTACAGAAGGAGGTGGATCACTAACATATACTTGCACACACACACACACACACACACACACACACACACACACACACACACACACACACACACACACACACACACACACACACACACACACACACACACACAAGTCTAAACTTCGGCCACCGTTTGATCAGTTTGTCTCTTACGTCTGTTTTTTGGGGGACGATAAATTCACCAGAGAGACAGAGTAAGCGGTAAGCAGCATGTGGCGGGGTGAGGAGTGAGTGTGAGTCCTGGCGGGTGTGAGTCCTGGCGTGGGTGTGAGTCCCTGGCGGGGTGTGAGTCCTAGGCGGGTGTGAGTCCTTGGCGTGGGTGTGAGTCCTGCGTGGGGTGTGAGTCCTTGGCGTGGGTGTGAGTCCTTAGCGTGGGTGTGAGTCCCATGGTGTGTGAGTCCTGGCGTGGGTGTGAGTCCTGGCGTGGGTGTGAGTCCTAGCGTGGGTGTGTGAGTCCTTAGCGTGGGTGTGAGTCCCATGCGGGGTGTGAGTCCTTAGCGTGGGTGTGAGTCCCAGCGGGGTGTGAGTCCTAGCGTGGGTGTGAGTCCTTGGCGGGTGTGAGTCCTGGTGGGTGTGAGTCCTGGCGTGGGTGTGAGTCCTTGTGGGTGTGAGTCCCATGGTGTGAGTCCTTAGCGTAGGTGTGAGTCCTGGCGTGGGTGTGAGTCCTGGCGTGGGTGTGAGTCCTAGCGTGGGTGTGAGTCCTTAGCGTGGGTGTGAGTCCATGGCGTGGGTGAGTCCTTAGCGTGGGTGTGAGTCCTTAGCGTGGTGTGAGTCCTGAGTGTTTTGCCTAGAACTGTCAACAGAGCCTAGCAACAGACACAATCATCCGCGCGTTTCATGGGACAACGACGTCTCTTGCCAGTCTTCACCGGGGGGGGGGGAGGGGAGGGGGAGCGCGAAAGTAGAATCTAAGGAGCTCGATGTTGTTGTTTATATGATGGAAAAGCGCGGGAATCACGGCTGAGTTTTTCGGATGCACGTGAGTTTGTTTACATCTTGGACCGATCAGCCTCAGTGGTAGAAGACGAGGCTGTGGGTCGAGTCTCAGCCTCTTACACGATAGACAATTAAAAAAAAAGAAATAAAAAAGAAAGGAAAAGAAAAGGTGAACAAGAAAGAAAAAAGAAACATTGCCATTTTGTGTCGATATTTTGCTTTATCCAGACAACCATTCCAACCAAGGGGTAAGTTCTGGTACCTTGACAGTATAACCGTTTCATAATCTAGACACCTGGGAAGAACCTGTGGTAATTAACATCTAGCATCAGGTTAACCATCACTTCAACACCTGTTATCTGAGCTGGCCCAAACAAGAAACCTGACAACAACTGCTGGTCATACATTATCAAGTTAAGATAAGAAATAGAAAAAAAAAAATACATAACCAAAACGTAATGACTCTCTTGTCAGGGTACAGTATAAGGCTATATTGAGAAACCACGTCCCCTATAAAGAGCGACGCCACTACAACAAAGCAGTGAAGTGTAGTGAGTATCTCCCAGCCCCGACACACTACGCCCTTCCTCACACCTCTGTTATGTATCTTATTCTCGCTGTAAAAAAAAAGACAGTTTGCTGCTCCGGAAAAAAAGGTCTCTTGTCATCTTGTTGCCTTCAAGTTACACACACACACACACACTGGTCGAGTCTGCTGGAGCTCTTCACTGTTTGGGGGTATTCTGACCGGTGGAGACTGACTGGGGGAGACTGGCTGGGGGACACTGACTGATTGGTGGACTGACTGACTCATGGAGACTGGTTGGCGGACACTAACTGAACGGAGACTGACTGGCGAAGACTGAGGCCAGATAGACCGGACGGCATTCCACTTAGCTGCTACACTTTCACCCCCGTTGACATGACCTCTTGACCTTTGTCCCCAGAAACATGCCATGGTCATTATGACAATCTTTTATATATAAGTAAAGAGATGACGCTTATACACACGGATAAACGTACAGACATACAGACAGACTCCAGCGGCATACCTCTTAGGGGCGGCGAAGTATAATAAAAACTATAAAAGCCTGACTGTGAGGTTTGTATCAACACTACTCAACCAGCTGTCACTATGGGGCAGAAAAAAATAAGAAAAAGTACGAAAACTAATTAAACAACTTTGAACACAAATATGAACGCCACTCTACCGTATAATTGTATTGAACATTTTTCCCTATTACTTTTTTACACTTGTCTACAGAAAAGATAAAAGTTTAAATAATTATGACGATAAATATTACGAAAACCTGTAAGAAATATATCCTACAAACACAAATATTAAGGTTTTAATGTAAGGTTCTTCCGATTGGTTAGTTTGTTTTCGCATTTCAAAAGAATTATTATATACACACAGTAATACAAAATACAGCAATACAGCAAAATACAGCAACAATACAAAAGACAAGTATATTCACCTGTCTATACTGTCCTTCCCACATATTCTGCCTCTCTATATATACGGCTTAGCAGGTTAATTTTCTTCATTAAACTCAACAGGTTACGGGAAAAAACCACTGTGTGCGTCATAGATCAAGAGGTGTGTGTGTGTGTGTGTGTGTGTGTTTTTAAATTGAACCTTCATATATAACCATGGACACCCTCAATCACGTAGTTAAAACACGCAAGCTCTCATTATTAACAAACTTGACCCAGCTTTTTAGGTGTGTGTGTGTGTGTGTGTGTGGGTCAGGGTTCTTGTCATGCCTTAAGAAAATATGTCCAGTTCACTAATAGTCATCACGAACGACAGGCCACAAACACGAACGAACGAATGACAGGACACAAACACGAACGAACGAATGACAGGACACAAACACGAACGAACGATAGGACAAACACGAACGAACGAATGACAGGCCACAAACACGAACGAACGAATGCCAAGACAAAACACGAACGAACGAATGCCAAGACAAAACACGAACGAACGAATGACAGGCCACAAACACGAACGCACGAATGACAGGCCACATACACGAACACAAAGGCGTATACGTAGTGCCAAAATATCCTACACACTAATTCTGTCATTATAAATATATATCCTAACAAACACCTGCTCCTTACACCTGTTGATTGGCGCCTTGTATGTCGGTCCATCACGCCAGGCAAGTGCAGCTCAGAGTTACCGCACTTACTACAAAGTTTCTAAGCTTGTTCCACTCGTCCACCACCCTATTTGTGAACCAGTTTCTTCCTATCTCCCTCCTAAACCTAAACTTATCCAACTTGAATCCGTTGCTCCGAGTCCTATCCTGCTCGGATATTATAAGAACTTTATCTATATCCCTTTATTGATTCCTTTCACCCACTTAAATACTTCTATCATATCTCCCGACCTCTTCGTCTTCTAGGAATTGTTAAGTTTTTAACCTATCCTGATATGGAAGGTTTCTAGTCCCGAATCATTTTTGTCATTCTTCGCTGCAATGACTCTAGTGAATTTATATCCATTCTATAATAAGGGACCAGAACTGAACCGCATAATCGAGGTGCGGCCTAACTAACGCAAGATATAGTTGCAAAAGACCTCTGCACTCTTGTTACTTACACTTCTAGATATAAACCCAATACTCTGTTTGCCTTTATTTCGAACACGAGTCAGTCAGTAAGGTGAAGTGTGATATGAGTCAGTCAATAAGGTGAAGTGCTATGAGTCAGTCAGTAAGTAAGGTGAAGTGTGATATGAGTTCAGTAAAGTGAAGTGTGATATGAGTCAGTAAATAAGGTGAAGTGTCTATGAGTCAGTCAGTAAGTGTGAAGTGTGATATGAGGTCAGTAAAGTGAAGTGTGATATGAGTCAGTCAATAAGGTGAAGTGGGAGTCAGTCAGTAAGTAAGGTGAAGTGTGATATGAGTCAGTCAGTAAGGTGAAGTGTGATATGAGTCAGTCAGGGAGTTACAATCAGACAGACACCCTGATTCATGGTAGTGACTCACGCCTGGGGGAAGGGCGGGGACAGCAAGACGCAACGTAACCATAAAACTGTATACTTATTGCACAAGCCAAGGACACAGTCATTTGACCTCTGCATATTATAGTAATGACAGACTTCTCCTTTACACGACAGTACAGGGCAAAATATATAATATGATGTTTTAACCCTTTTGAGGATGATGTTTTAACCTTTTGAGGATGATGTTTAACCTTTTGGAGGATGATGTTTTAACCTTTTGAGGATGAGTTTTAACCCTTTTGAGGATGATGTTTTAACCCTTTGAGGATGATGTTTTAACCCTTTTGAGGATGATGTTTTAACCCTTTTGAGGATGATGTTTAACCTTTTGAGGATGATGTTTAACCTTTGAGGATGATGTTTTAACCCTTTGAGGACGATGTTTAACTCCTTTTGAGGACGATAACTTAACCTTTGATGACTATTATTTAACCATTTAAGGACGACGATTTAACCCTCCGGAAAACAAAGGGGTTAAAATCCTAAATGAACACACTAACATACATCACCAGTTATTAGAGAACATAAACACAACGCTAAATCAACAACAGGTCTCCTCCACTACCTACCCCGCCCCACACAGGTTCTAACCAGGTGACATAAATTAGTTACACACCTGAAAGAGAAAAATATATAATACAAGCTGACGTACAAGACATGAAAAGTATTATTTACAAGTGAATAAAATACATGGGATTCAAACACCTCCCCTACAACCTATGGTAAATGAGAGGAAATATTACAATGTGTTTTACAGATTTACATAATATTACTGATAGAATCTGTGATCTAAAATACCTTAATTAATGTTAAATATATGAAGATATAGTCCATTATATACTGGTCACGGTAGGCTATATGAACTTACAAATGGAAAAAAAATGAAAACTTATAATAAAAACTAAAAAAAAAGAATTACAAAAATGTTAAAACACTTATTATCGGTAACATGCTGAATGTGGTGGTATTGTAAGGAAAAAATATATATAAGCATAGTGCAATAATAATTTCCCATAATTTTTCGTTCGGGTTAATGAGTTCGTATGGTTTTATATCATTCTGAAATCACACGGTTAATTGGGGAAGTAATTTGGCTCTGAGTTAGTCCCTTTCCTTCCCTTCCCTTGCCTCCTTCCCTACCCTTCCTTCCCTACCCTTCCTTTCCTTCCTTTGCCCCCTTCCTTGCCTCCCTTCCCTACCCTACCCTTCCCTCCACACCTTTATAAAATTGGTTACCTGAGTGAATTTCATTAACAAACTCATTGACGAGGTTGCCCACATCAGTA
>NW_024721271.1:477500-497500 GCF_018991925.1 Homarus americanus | reverse complement strand
ATCATCAACACAGCACACTCAAACACAACAAATCATCAACACAGTACTCTCAAACACAACAAATCATCAACACAGTACACTCAAACACAACATATCATCAACACAGTACACTCAAACACAACATATCATCAACACAGTGCACTCAAACACAACAAATCATCAACACAGTACACTCAAACACAACAAATCATCAACACAGCACACTCAAACACAACAAATCATCAACACAGTGCACTCAAACACAACATATCATCAACACAGCACACTCAAAAACAACAAATCGTCAACAAAGCACACTCCAAACAACAAATCAACATAATACACTCCGACACAACAATCATCAACGCACAGCACCTCCAAACACAACAAATCATCAACACAGTGCACTCAAACACAACAAATCATCAACACAGTGCACTCAAACCACAACAAATCATCAACACAGCACACTCAAGCACAACAAAATCATCAACACAGTACACTCCAAGCACAACAAATCATCAACAGCACACTCCGACACAACAAATCATCAACTGCTTTTTACTCAAAAACAACAAATCGTCAACAAAGCGTATACAACAGGCATATCTTTTATATAGGACTGATAATGCGCTCGTATCATTAATCTGAAAGCTTTCGCATTTAATTTAGGAACATAATGACTCGTGTATAGAGATATAACATAATTTGGAAGGTATTTATAACTTGCTAAAACTGAACTGCAAATAATTACGACCCATGAGCTTGATATACTAATGTTGTATTGTGATATGTATGCATTTTTATATTTTGTTTATTATTATTATTATTATTATTATTATTGTTGTTGGTGTTGCTGTTTTGTTGTTATTGTCGTTATTATTATTATTAGTATTTTTATCAATGTGTGATATACAAAGAAATGGAGAGTTTTAATTAATTCAAGTTATCCTCCGTATTCAGTAATTAATTAAAAAATAAGCCTATTTAACTGTGTATTTACTTTCTCTTAATTGATTTCCTCTTTCATTATTTTCCTTATCAAATTAATATGTTTTTTTCTTTCATATAATCATACCCTTGCTAATTAATATATTCCTATTAATCTTTATCTCTCTCTCTCTCTCTCTTTCATCCTCCTTCATCACTGTGTATGTCTGTCTGTCCCTCCTACAAGTCATTCCTCCTCTTCTTCCTCCTTCCTTCCTTCTCCTCCACTCTCAAGACATAACCAATACAAATTCTTCTTAATTCTCTCTCTCTCTCTCTCTCTCTCTCTCTCTCTCTCTCTCTCTCTCAACCTAAAACCCATCCCATGTCCCCATTATCATATAGGCGGCGTCATGAATGGGAAGGCCAGCGGGTGGGGTGGAAGGGTTTTAGAGCCGCTGGCGAGAGGGCTCCATCACACAGGCTGGTCTGACCGTGTAAAGTGATCCAATATTTGAATTGAGTTGAGGTGGTGAGGGGTAACGCTGGTTGGTTGGTGGTGGTAGTGGTGGGTAGTGAACACCAACAAGTGATTTATAAACGTACCATCTAACCTCCCTCTCCCTCAACCACACCCCCACAACCACCACCCCACACACACACACACACACACACGCCAACCCACAAAACTCCCACGGTAATAACTCTCAGCGTACCACGTTCACGAAGGTACAAAAAATAAAGGTAAAATACTAAACAAAAGCTACAATAAATACCTCTCCTCCCCCTACCCCACACACACAATAGCTGAGGCCGCTGTCAACCCATGAAGCATCCCTAAACTTTTATATCAAATTAACTCAACATGTTCAAGAATGATTTTTATTTATTTTTTATTTTATTTTTTACAGAATTCACCACTCCTCCCACGGCTGTACATCAAACAAACAAGCGTATCTTAAAATTTGGGCTTCAATTGGTTACACACACACAAAAAATAAATAAATAAATAAAAATGCATTGGCGATCTAACTGGGTCTGACCTGAATTCCAAACTATGAGATCACATTCTTCAAAAAGATCGATTTATCTCTTAATTTGAGATCTGATTGCCACAATTCACCCCTAACTAGATACCTGATTACCACATTTCACCCCTAACTAGAGACCTGATTACCACATTTCACCCCTAACTAGAAGCCTGATTACCACATTTCACCCCTAACTAGACACCTGATTACCACATTTCACCCCTAACTAGACACCTGATTACCACATTTCACCCCTAACTAGATACCTAATTACCACATTTCACCCTAACTAGACACCTGATTACCACATTTCACCCTAACTAGACACCTGATTATCACATTTCACCCTAACTAGACACCTGATTGCCACATTTCACCCTAACTAGATACCTGATTACCATTTCACCCTAACTAGACACCTGATTACCATTTCCTCCTAACTAGATACCTGATTACCACATTTACCCCTAACTCGACACCTGATTACCACATTTCCTCCTAACTAGACACCCCACAGATTACCACATTTCACTCCTAACTAGATACCTTGATTACCACATTTCACCCCTAACTAGAGACCCTGATTACCACATTTCACCCTAACTAGATACCTGATTACCACATTTCACTAACTAGAGACCACAGTGCCACATTTCACCTAACTAGACACTGATTGCCATTTCTACTAACTAGACACCTGATTACCACATTTCACCCCTTACTAGACACCTGATTACCACATTTCACCCCTAACTAGACACCTGATTACCACATTTCACCCCTAACTAGACACCTGATTACCACATTTCACCCCTAACTAGACACCTGATTACCACATTTCACTTCCCCCAAAATGAATTCAACATAAGACTCTACCCTCGTTAGATAGTACACATATATATAACACATTCAACATCACCTAAGTTATAAAAAAATATAATGAGGTTAGAATCTATGCGCATGTGAATCCAGGTGTGTAAATCGTAACTGTATCCAATATATTACCTGACGGGCCGATAACAGTGTATGAAAGGTTACTAGAAACAATATATTCCGAGGATAATAATTGCAGCCTATACCGATAACAATGCCTGCCAGGGTTAGTGATATACCGATAACAGTAGTCTATATATTCCGATAACCTCACCTGATTGGTTAGGTTAGGTTACAGTGGTTAATTTACTGAACTAATCTTTCATAAAACTCCCATGGATATTTTAAGGGATTTATTAACTTTATAATCTCGAGGGTATTTAAAAGGGGATTACCTTACCTAATAAATTATTCCATACTCTCACGGTTAATTAGAGTGGATTAACTATATTAATTAACTAAATTCTCATAATCCTTTGACATATTCAGGAAATATTTATTGATTAAACAACCTAATGTTACCTGGAGGGTTTCGTTAGGTTAGGTTAGGTTAGGTTAGGTTAGGTTAGATTAGGTTAGGTTAGGTTAGGTTAGGTTAGGTTAGATTAGGTTAGGTTAGGTTGAACATGAAACATCATAAGAATATGAATGAAAAGCTCATAGAGATGTACAAACCCTCGACTGTTAAAATGTGGCCGAGTTGAGGGGTTGAAATTTGGTCAAACTAGAGCGAGGTAAAGCATTTTTTTTTCCATGGTAACTCCCTACCCTTCCTACCCCTCACTCATCCTCTTCACCTCCCCCCCTGTCCCTCCCCTACCCTCTTCACCTCCCCTACCCCACCCCCCCCTCCTGCCCTACCCCCACCACCCCCTACAGTGTACAAGAGGAGGGGTAGGGAGGAGAGGAACGCGGTACACACACACACACAGGGACGGTACAGGCAACTCATATATGGTAAAATACTGGTGGATATTTATAAATGTTAACGAAGAGACTTTACATGAAAACGACAAAAACATGTAAACAAAACAACAAAAACATGAATATTTTACACATCAACACAACGGCTGACAAAAAGTAAAACAAATACACAGGTTAGATTAAAATAACAATTATACTTATCAGTGACATATACAAATTATACACCCCAACGATGATACAATTATACCCCTCAAACACAAGATAATTATATATATATATACTAACAACACTAAAAAAAAGAATTATGAATGACACAATTTACCTTAACATACCAAACTAGGAGAACCATTTACTACTGAGTTTCTGACAGACTAACAATCAGCTGGTCAGTTTCTTAAGGTCACGTTCACCGGGGAAAAGGTCACCCAAAATCTTAATTTACGGGACAGTGACATCAGTGTGAGTCATGGTCGCCGGAGTATATGGTAACTTTGTCCAGGGATATATAGTGTATTATATTACATCAGGGTTACGTGCCTGAATTCCCCTCCCCCTGCCTGGGATTGGTCAGTCTTCAGGCACGCAAGAACTAAAACCTTCTGTGATTGGTCCATCTTCCCCCTCCTCCTCCTCCTCTTCTGCCTGTTAAACTTCATGTCCGTCTATGCTGAACGTCGATGTTTTAGGGTCCAATGTTTACAAACACAACAGGTAAAACAAACTGGCAGGATCTACACCACGAAGGAGGAGTGTTTACCCAGCAGCCCCTCACCACAAGGCAAAACATCATGATATTTCCATCGTTGGCCAGTTAAAGAAGCTGGGAGGGGGGAGGTGCTAAAATAAGGTGAGAGTCTGTTTATGGTAGTATGGAAGGCCATTATACCATACTTCACTTCCTCCTTCCTCCCTCCTCCCCTTTCTCCCTCGCCTCCTCTCCCTTCCCTCCTTCCGACTAAAAACCTACAGGAAAAAATATGAACAATAATAAGTAAATATTGCAATAATCGTATATAAACAAAGTGTGAGAGAGAGAGAGAGAGAGAGAGAGAGAGAGAGAGAGAGAGAGAGAGAGAGAGAGGAAAAAAAATCCCAAATAGCATCGTTCATGTCTGTTGAAATATTGGTATACGACTCGACATGCTGTTTTCACCACAACAAACTGGGTCAAACCTGTGTGTATTTTACCGCAATATTCACGTCACTGTGTGTGTGTGTGTGTGTGTTCTACCACCACCATAACAACCACTATTACTACCAGGACCACCACCACCATCTCTACCAGTACTACCAAAATCATCACCGACTGACAATACGTATTAACCACTTACTCACACTTACTGACAACGGCTGACACCATCGCCTATCCAATCACCAAATTACTGACACTGACACCGGCTGATATCACCTTGCTAACATAGGCTGACACCGCCTGATTAGAGCTTGCTGACACTTGCTAACTGGGAATCTTTTGAGTTAGACCAAATAAAAAAAAATTGCCTGCCCAACTTTTCCCGACAGTTTAATAGTGTTTGTTTCTTTACCTAAGCGAGCAAACTCTCTCTCTCTCTCTCTCTCTCTCTCAACAACAAAAATAGACCAAAAATAATATTCTCCCTATGACAAACCTCAAACCTCAACTTACCAATACCCACAGAATTCAAGGACTGTGAAATTACAACAAGACTCACAGACAACTCACACTACACAAGGGGGGGGCGAGGCGTGTAAATAGTTCAGGTGTGTAACACCCACCCTCTATCCTCCCCATCTCCCCCCACCCTCTATCCTCCCCATCTCCCCCCACCCATGAAGTTAATAGCTGTGAAATTCAAACGAGGAATTGAAACAGACGTAAACTTCAGGAGTTTTAGAGGAAGCTTATTACCTGTGAATTATATAAACAATAACAACAGACGCCTACATGGGTGTTGTATCGAGTCATGGAGCAAAAAACATAAGAGCATTCACAATTGACCGTAGAGAGGATTGAAACTCCTTAAATCCGGTAGAGTGTGATGCTCTTGTTGTGTTTACGGTGAATCTATTAAACTCTTATATCTCGTCTCTTGTCCACAGGGAATGTATATATATTTTCTTTAAAGAGTAAGGAAATAGTTACATGTATATATGTATGTGTTCCGTCATTATGTATACTATATTTGAAACTTTAATGGGATTCAAACACAGTATGTATATATAAACCTCTAGAAGGACACCCCACCCCCTCCCCTCCCGGCCCTTACCATCTTCTAGGCTAGTGTGTGATAGCCGGGAGGTGCGGTATAGGTGTGGTGAAGTGAGACAGGTGCATCAGGTAGGGTGAGATAACTCCATAACACAGTGTGACAGATAAGGCATAACACAGCTCAGTAGCACAGCATGACAGACAGTAACACAGCATGACAAACAGTAACACAGCTCAAAGACACAGCATGGCAGACAGACCAGTGATAGAGAAAGAAAGAGCCTCACAGCCGCCCCATTAAACATGATAAGCCAAGACAGGGGAAACAGAGACGTCTTGATGCGACTCCTCAACCTCTGTGACACCTGCCAGCAAGTGACAGATCAAATACACCTGAAGGAGGGGAGGCAGGAGGCAGGAGGAGGAGGGTGGGACTCGTCTGTCTGGGAATATCAAACTAAAATAATTACTGTCAGAAGGTGAGGCGCTGGAAGGTGTTTAATGGTGAGGGAGTTTTTTTTATTCTCACACACACACACACACACACACACACACACACACACACACACACACACACACACACACTATAAAGCGACGTGAGTACCCCCACTCCCTATCATAAACTATAAGTAAATTTATCAAACCTAATCCAACTGACAAGCCGGGATAAACCTCGACGAAGAAAGCTTTAAAATTCTACATTCTCTTTATAAAATTTCCTTGAGTGGTAAGACCTGTAAAGCCAAACTAATCGCTTACACCTGGGGCCGCTGCGCAACCACCACCACCACCACCACAACCCACCACTACCACTACCACCCCCACCACCACCACCACCCCCACTACCATCACTACCACCACCACTCCCTCAGCACATATTGCCTCTTTAACAACTTTCTCGTATTAACACAAGCACCACAAAATAATCTATAACAATAAACTACTTAGAGTATAGCTTTACATAGTGTTATTGAAGGCATCTCACGAACCTCTCCCTGTAACGCGACGAGGGATACACTTTACTAAGGTTTACTGTATAATAATTGGTCGTTTTGTGTATGTATATTATCAACAGGTGTGTCAAAGGTCATTATGTATTTTTCAACAGGTACTCGGGGACATAATTAATAAATTTCTCTCTACCTTTATATAAGGATATTATGTTTATGCCAAATTATGTCAGGTAAATACAAGTAATTTAGGGAAATTTAATTCCAGTCTTGGTCTCTAAATAATCCACCTAATCTAACCTAACTTAACCTAACCCAACCAACCCACCCCAACCCAACCAACCCACCCCAACCCAACCCAACAACCAACCCACCCCAACCAGCCAACCCAACCCCACCCCCAACAGCACCCACCCCAACCCCCCCCAACCCAGCAACCCAACCCAAAACCCACCCCAACCTAACCCACTTTCCTGGAACACTACTACGAGAACAAAAATCATTACAAAATACATTAAGTTGAAGTTATCACATACCTGTTTTAACTGTAACGAGTAGAGAGATAATCCGGGGTACAGTTTATGACATGGCAGCCGCCTTAATCATCACCACAACACACAAAAATGTACCGTAATAACTCCCACCCCCCCCCTCCCCCTCCTCCCTTCCCAGTATTTATGAAACACTAATTAGACACAGAGTAATCAAGGCTAGGATGTATGCTAGGGGAGTGGAGGGGGGGGGGAGGGGACCTTCATTAGCTTTACATTAGCTTTATGAGGTGTAATGACAGCTACACCATCAACGAGATCTTCACTACAATGTTAACAACACAACAAAAACAGATAACGATGGGTGGGTGAACTCTCTCTCACTAATGACCTTGTTGGAGCTGACTGGCCTTTATTTACCATTAGTAGTAACCCTTCATAGCCCACACGAACTACGACCCCCACGAAATACGACCCCACGAACTACGACCCCCACGAACTACGACCCCCACAAATACGGCCCCACGAACTACGACCCACACGAACTAAAGGCCCCCACGAACTACGTCCCACACGAACTGCGACCCACACAAACTACGACCCCACGAACTAAGGCCCCACGTAATACGGCCCCCACGAACTACAACCCACACGAACTAAGGCCCCCACGAACTACGTCCCACACGAACTGCGACCCACACAAACTACGACCCCCACGAACTACGACCTACATAATATGACCTACAGGAAAATGCCGGGTATTGATGTTTAATTAAAGCAACATAGAAGATAAAAATGATCGGTACATATAATAATAAACACGAGAGAGAGAGAGAGAGAGAGAGAGAGAGAGAGAGAGAGAGAGAAGAAATATTAAAAGGTCATATGAGCATCACCTGAGTGGCAGAGATGACACAGCAGACAGGTGAGATAGACGACCTGAATGTTGTCCTCTGACCTCTCAACAACCCCCCTTCCCTCACAGACAGACAGACAGACAGACAGAAAGACACACTCACCTATTCCTAACCTATACACATACACAGCCGTCCACAAACATACAACAAACACAGACAGACAAACAGACAGACAGACTCAACCACACGCAACCCTTCCCCCACACACTCAACTACCACTATAATCATCTTCCACACACATACACACACACACACACACACACACACACACAAGTCTCCCTGCCTCCATGACTCAATAGCACCCACCACCTGTTGCACCGTGATTAACCTGTCCAAATCACCTGATGACCTAACAGGAGGTAATCACCCTGACCCACCGAGTGCTTGATTTGTGAAGAGGGTAATAAAACCACACCCGACTGAGACCACAAGATGGATTAATATTTTTATCTGTGTATACCTGAGTGATTCACCTGGTGTGTGGTTAATGAGTCTCACCTGGTGTGTTGACATAGATAACACACACACACACACACACACACACACACACACTTCGTTTCGCATTTCGTCTTTGAAACATGATGACACTAGTAAGAGAATTTGCCCCGTTCCTCCTCGTTAGTTTCGCGTCTCTATTCAGCCCTTCTTCAGTATATCGTGCTTTAAGGAGGAGGAGGAGGAGGAGGAGGGGGAGAAGAAGGAGGAGGAGGAGGAGGAAGAAGTCTCGTGGTAAAGATCTTCCCCCAAAATATTTTCTATTCTTGGTAGTAAACAATATCTTCAACCACACTCATTACCCGTATGTATGTGTGTGTGTGCTCTCTACAAACAAATGAATGAATTATACATTTTGCCAAGCCCCTGACCAAACAAAAGTTACTCTGGCCAAACGTTTCCTGTTGAATATACCTGTTGACACAATGTAAACACGCGCCAGAACAGAGCCTCGAACTATTGTTTCCCCGCAGGTATTGACTCGGCTCTGTACACTAGATATACCCCCACACAAGTCACTCATTTTACACATTTACACACAAATTTTCATTTACACAAAGTTCCCCCATTTAAACAATTATATCGTTTACAAAAAAAAATCACTAATTCACACACTGTCACTCATTTACACAATTATTTACACATAATTATATAATTTACACAAAATTCACTCAATTACATACAATCCAGGTGAAATAAACTAAGGTGTCAAATCAGCTGAAATAAAATCTACGCTGTCAAATCCTCGGGTAAAATAATCTCAGTTGTCTCAAATCTACTGATGAACCGTGAATCGCCTCCCCTCCCCGCCCTCCCTGCCCGACCCACCCACCCACCGACACACCCAGCCCTCCTCGCCTTCCCCGCCCGACCCGCCCGACCCACCCAGCCCACCGCTCCGTTACACACAGAATTTACTCCCAGTCAACTGAATAAAAATTGATAATGGCTGAGCCCATGGAAGGCCTCGCTAAGGCAGGAGAGGCAGCAGTAAAGATCAAGCAGGCGCCACAAAGGTTCCCGCCGTTTGCCTTCCTCCTGAATGAACTGAAGCCCGCCCTCTCATTTTAATATCATGGGAGGTAAGAGGGAGGGAGGGTAGGTAAGAGGGAAGAAGGGGGGTAGGGGTATGAGGGAGGGAGGTAAGAGGGAGATAAGAAGGGGTAGGTAAGAGGGAAGGAGGGAGGTGAGGAAGGAGGAAGGTAGGTAAGAGGGAGAAGGGGGGTAGGGTATGAGGGGAGGGAGGTAAGAGGGAGATAAGAAGGGGTAGGTAAGAGGAAGGAGGGAGGTGAGGAAGGAGGAAGGTAGGTAAGAGGGGAAGAAGATGGGAGATAAGAAGGGGAAGAGGAGGAGGAAGACACGAAAGAGAAATGAGAGGGAGAAGAATGCAGAAAAGAGGAGAGGGAGGAAGAAGAAAAAATAAATAAAATGGAGTGAACGAAAAATGAGAAGATAAGAAACGATAAAAGGACGAAGGAGAATGAGAATAAATGAGATAAAGGAAAAACAAAAATGAAGATAATCAGTAAGAGAAAATGGACCCAGATGTCAGTGTATTACCAGAGACAGACAGAGAGAACACACACACACACACACACACACACACACACACACACACACACACACACACACACCTCACAACACCATAAAAGCATAACTCAACATTAAGCACTAAACGTCAAAGCCTTTATGGGGGTGAGAAAACTGGTCACAATACGAAAGGGGCGCTAAAGAGGGCTCTAAAGAGGGCTCTAAAGGGGGCTCTAAGGGGGGCTCTAAGGGGGATCTTTGTGCTCTCTTACTCGCTCTATAGTGCTCTTTAAAACACACAAATAAAATGGAATATAGAGATTAGGTGTAAAATCGTTTTTTTTTTTACTGTTTGTATTGCATTCTGGTACAAGGTGTGGATAATCTGGTACAAGGTGTGGATAATCTGGTACAAGGTGTGGATAATCTGGTACAAGGTGTGGATAATCTGGTACAAGGAGGTTCAAATATCGACAAGGCCATCAGTGTAAAACTAAAGCTGAGACAACAAAGAGGAATAATGCAAAGGAGGAGAGTTGGAAGGTGGCGTGAGAGCCTTAGTGAAGGAGAAGCAGTGAGGGAAGTGAGGTGCAAGAAATCTGGCCTCCCCTCCTCCTCCTCCCCTTCCAGCCACGACCCCCTCACTTACCTACATCACCTCCCCCCCTACCGACCTAACCTCCTCCTCCCATCTAACCACAGTCCCAACCCTACCTATACCTCACCTTCCCTACCTACCACTACCCCCCCCACCCCTCCAACCACACCATCTAACCCCCTCACACCACCATGACACAGGAAGGAAGGAACTGTCCATCGTCATTGTCAGACTAAGAGACAGACAGACAGACAGACAGTACATCATCCGGTGTAGCTACCTGTTTGGTCTGGGTCCCACACGGAGTTCATTAATCTCATATCCGATGTGACGGCCGGATGCTACCATACCAGATCACCTCACCCCCTCCTCCCTCCCCTCAACCACCTAACCCCCTCAACCATCTCAACCAAACACAACCATCCATAAGTCACCACAAACCCACGTACTGTACACCTGTGTGTGTGTGTGTGTGTGTGTGTGTGTGTGTGTGCTGTGTGTGTGTGTGTGTGTGTGTGTGTGTGTGTGTGTGTACTGGAATCTAATCTAGAAGTTTGGAATGCTCTCACTTAACTACTGGCCAGATAAACCTTCAACTCCTAACACCACCAAAACTTCAGGTCGATCTCGGACACCACTCAAGATAAAACTCGGAAACAATGAAAGAAACAAAGAAAAAACAAACATACTCAAAAACATACAGACACGTATCCAGACAAACACGTATCCAGACAGACACGTATCCAGACAAACACGTATACATACAGACACGTATCCAGACAACGACCTCAAATGACAAAAAGTTGGGAGGGCGATAACAACACATTATCAAACAAATAAACAAACACAACAAATACAAACATACACGACAAATAAACAGACATTTTCTTCCTCCATAATTAACACTAACACCTTACCAAACACACAAACTCCGTCACTGAGTCAATAAATACAAACGTGGCACCTGGCAGTGTGTGTGTTTGAAGGTGCCATTGACGGTGCCACCTTCCTTAATCGGTAAATAAAATAATAAATAAAAAAACATTTGACACTGGCTATTAACTTTGCCCCGGTGTGTCGAGCGGCTTGTTGGGAGCTGTGAGCGTGCAATGGTTTGGTGACTGTAATTGAATCATTTGCTCCGTGGGGGGATGTGTGTGTGTGTATGTGTGTGTGTGTGTGTGTGTGTACGGTCACGAGACGAGAGAGAGAGAGAGAGAGAGGTTCAGGAGACACCTCAAGTATATACTACGCCTCCACCACACTCTCACCCCCTACCGTCAAGTAAACAACCGACACATTGGCAGGGAGCACCTCTGTCTCCCACCTCTCACTCCATCACACACCCACACCCTCACCCACACCCACACCCTCACCCACGCCCACACACCACACCCAGATACACAAAGTTAAGTCAATTAGGTCATCCTCCAGCTAGTGATAAGGGGAGGCGTCCAGCTAGTAGTACAAACACGGTGCAGATATCGTCGCTATTGTGTAAGACTCAAACCTAACCTAACCTAACCTAACCTAACCTAACCTAACCTAACCTAAGCCGATGATTTATAACAACAAGTAAGCACCTCTCCTGTGTCCCTCCTATACACGCAACAAACCGTAAACAAACACCATTACATTATCACCAACAGCTGCGCATCATCACCAACAATAAACACAATTTTTATCGTTGTAAATTTTAATATATATTCAACTGACCTTCACTAAATAAATAATAGGATCTGTAATAAAATCATGACCTGACTCGATTAAACGGGTGAATTGTTACTACTCCCCACAGGACAGGGGATGGGGAGGGGGGGAGAAGGGGTTGGAGGGGGGAGAGGGGGAGAGGGATTTGGTAGGAGAGAGAAGAGTGGATGGGTGAGGGAGAGGGTTTGCTGGAAGGGAGGGGGTTGAATTGGGCAATTAGCTACTGTATACCATATATATATATTAAATAGGAAACGTGTATTATACCGGAATAACATCTGGTATATAGGTGTCCTGAAAATGAAAACACGTTTATAATATTCACCGTTCATTTTATTTCTCTACACCAGACTCACTAGTTGATTCGAGAAGGAAAAATACCTCGACAAAACAGCATAAAACAGCTTAAAAGAGAATGAATTAGCATAAAGCCGACTTAAGACTAGCATATAAACAGCTTAAAACAGCACAAAACAGCTCCAAACAGCATAAAACAACTTCAAACAGCATAAAAGAATCCACACAGCATAAAACAGAAACATCTCCAAACAGCATAAAACAGCACAAAACTAGCTCCAAACAGCACAAACAGCTCCAAACAGCATAAAACAGCACAAAAACAGCATAAAACAGCACAAACAGCTCCAAACAGCATAAAACAGCTCCAAACAGCACCAAAACTTAACAAAACAGCATAAAACAGCACAAAACAACTTCAAACAGCGCCAAAAACAGCTCCAAACAGCATAAACAGCACAAAACAGCTCCAAACAGCATAAAACAGCACAAAACAGCACAAAACAACTTCAAACAGCATATTTGTATTAACTATCTGCTATACAGTATATAGATAGAACTTGAGATGTATAGAAAAACCTATGTTCAGAAACTTCCCCATCACAGGATAGTTTACGAGACGGGGGAGAAAAGGTGGGAGGGAGTATAGAGAGGAGAGGGGTGGAGGAGGAAGAGAAGGAGGAAGGAGGAAGGAAGGAAGGAGGAAGATAGATAGGTACAGGTTAATGAGAGGGATCCTCCTATCTCTCCACCAACACTTCACAGCCACCATTAAAAATTTTCTCTCTCTCTCTCTCTCTCTCTCTCTCTCTCTCTCTCTCTCTCTCTCCAGCTAACTTTGGCTCTGGTTGGGGACCATAAAAGATGGCATTGAACATCCTCCTCAGTCTCTCCTCAACCTCCTTTAACACAACCTCCTACTCCTCCTGGCTGGAAGGTAAGTGTAGAGAATCAGGAGTAGTGTGAGGGGAGTGGAGGAGTAGTGTGAGGGAGTGGAGAAGTAGTGTGAGGGAGTGGAGGAGTAGTGTGAGGGAGTCAAGGAGTAGTGTGAGGGAGTCAAGGAGTAGTGTGAGGGAGTGGAGAAGTAGAACTGAGATATATTCACCACACACACCTCACTCATACTCCTCACTATCCCCCCTTTACTCCCCCCTTTACTCCTCCCTTTACTCCCCCTACCTTCAATACTACGTCAGTGGAGGCAAGGGAGAGGGAGGGAGAGTGAGTGAGGAGAGGTAGAGAAGACCAAGAAGGAGTGCCGCAGGCTGGGTCATGTAGTGCCACACACATACACACACACACACACACACACACACACACACACACACATCATCATCATCATCATCATCATCATCATCATCATCACAATTACACTTAGACTCCAACAATTCCTACAATACTGAGTGAATTTCCTCATTAAAACACAAAACATAATTATCTGTACAGCAAATTTACATGTTAAAAAAATATACAGGATTATATATTGCTCACTCGGGTACAAAAAATATATATATTAATGGAAATACCTCGCAGAGATGAGGGTTTGGTGTGCGTGTGCGTGTGTGTGTGTGTGTGTGTGTGTGTGTGTGTGTGTGTGTGTGTGTGTGTGACAAAACGTTCATCTGGCTTGGTAACGAAATTAAACATATATTTACCTGAGTTCTCTTCATAAAGTAAGGTTAGGTAAGGTAAGGTTAGGTTAGGTAAGGTTAGGTAAGGTAAGGTTAGGTAAGGTAAGGTAAGGTAAGGTAAGGTAAGGTAAGGTAAGGTAAGGTAAGGTTAGGTATTATTGTGTTACCATATTTAAACAACCTCAACTAACACGACCATCAAAACATCATTAAATCTTAGTTTCTCATGTGACTAACAACTCATAAAATATGCTAATGACTGTTGGTTCCCGCGTCAAAAATTATTTATTTATAATTTTCTGTCGCTACGTGATGAGGGAGGGAGGGAGGGAGGGGTGGGGAGAGGAGGGAGGAGGGAGGGGGAGGAGAGGGAGGAAGGGGGAGGAGGGATGGGAGGGAGGAGGGGAGGAAGGAGAGGGAGGAGAGGGAGGAGGAGAGGAGGGAGGGAGGAGAGGGAGGGAGCCGGAGTGGCAGGGGTAAAAGTCTGACTAAAAAAAAATCAATGTCCCATTTTTTGTACATAACTCCAACCATTATTTACTATTACTATCAGCATTACTGTATACTATTTCCATTACTATTATTATTACCTGATCTATCTAACAATCTATTCTCACCTACATGAAATCTAATAAAACATTAATGTTCACGAGTAGAAAAAGAATATTCACCTTTCCACCAATCACTGTATAATATAGGGCGTCCCAGAAAAATATCCCTGCCTCCCTGCCTCCCTGCCTCCCCTTCCCCAACTCACAGTGTCTCAGGGAGCAGGCAGGGAGCAGGCAGGGAGCAGGCAGGGAGCAGGCAGGCAGACAGGCAGAGACATTTTTTGTGGGACACCCTAAATTATGAGGACCACAACAGAGACAGGACCCCCAGAGAGAGATCCAAACCCAGAGGATATCAGACTCCGGGGGCAGGTTCTGTCTCTAATTAAGACTCCCAAATATTCTCTTGTCTTAGTCTCTTTCTTAAACTCGCCTCAGGTTCAGCTTGAGACTGTTTTATTATTTTTTACTTCTTAACCCCGTGGAGGAACCTTCAGTCTGTGTGAATCGTGAGTTTGTTAGTCTGGAATTTCTTTTTTTTAGAGGGAAAATCATGTTATTTGGGGGGGGGGGAGGAAAATCATGGTTATCTTAGGAAGAAAAATCTCAGTTCCTTTTATTAACTTTTACAGTAAACATCGACTGAAAATCCACCCACTAAGGAAATGAAGTCGTAATAATCTCGACTATACTGAGAAATTCACCTTTGACGACAGAGGAAGAGGAGTCATCATTAGCAGAGAACGTATAGTCTTAAAAATATCTTACGGGGAATTCAACTTGTAAACAATGACTCGAAATTAAAGAAAATGTTGTCCTTAGAAATATTTTAGAGGGGGGACTCATCCTTTAACTCGTTACCTTATTGATGCTGTGGGAAATTCACTTCTATTATGTACGAATATAAGGAATCTGCCTGGCCCACTCTTTCGTTCCCCTTCAGAAACACCTGGGAGAGGAGTGAGGGGGGTGAGGAGAAGAGGAGGGTGGGGAGGGAGGAGAGTGATGGAGGGTGAAGTGGGGAGAATTGGTGGTGGGAATGAGGGCGGGGTGAATGGGGGCAGGGAGGAGAGGGGGAAGAGGGAAGAAGAGGAGGAGAGGAATGAGGAGAGTTGGGGAGAATAAAAAAGAAGGAGGATTTGGTGATTCTGTGCCTTTCAATACGTCAAGTACATCCTTCCTCCTTCCCAAATAATAATAATAGTTGAGCGACGTTCTCTCAATAGAATAAATAAATACAAATTCGGGAAGCAAAAGAAAGGAGGAGGAGGAGGAGGGGGAGGAGGAGGAGGAGGAGGAGGAGGAGGAGGAGGAGGAGGAGGAGGAGGAGGAGGAGGAGGAGGAGGAGGAGTGACTCTCTCTCTCTCTCTCTCTCTCTCTCTCTCTCTCTCGGGTATCAGGCAATACCGTTCCAACAAATATAACAGCGAGTCAAGTAGCAATTCTGAATTAGGTCCAGCGAGTTTTATCAGCTTGGCCAAACAACCAGGGAGGAGCAATTTACACTCGTCCGTTTTCAAACCAATATTGCGCCAGCGTCACCGGAGACCACCGTGGGCCATTGTGGACCACTGAGGATTATTACGAAACCATTGTGGACCTTTTTGAAGTAATGTGGATCACTGTAGATGTTTGTGGACCCTTGTGGACCCTTGTGGACCCTTGTGGACCACTGTGGACCAGGGGATAGTTCAGAGTATCATATTTCTCCACATATTTTTCTCACGAGTGATGAAAGGTTTCAGCGTGTGTCCGGGTCTTTATAAGCGCCACGCAGATCAAAGTGCTGCTATGTTGACACACCTGTACATCACATCTCTGACACACCTGTACATCACATCTCTGACACACCTGTACATCACATCTCTGACACACCTGTACATCACATCTCTGACACACCAGTATATCACATCTCTGACACACCTGTACACCACACCTCTGACACACCTGCACACCACACCTCTGACACACCTGTATATCACACCTCTGACACACCTGCACACCACACACCTGACACACCTGTATATCACACCTCTTACACGGGCACCTCCCTAAACTTCTCCTTTATTATATCACTGAAAATTTCGTTTACGCTAAAAAAATCGTATATTTACTTTACTAACAACCTTATGTAACAGCTTATTTACAAACTGTGTTTACACAAACCGTATTTACGAACCGTATTTACTGTATTTATAATTTTGTATTTATTTTTGGTTAGATAATAAAAAAATTCTAAACCAAAACTAATTAAGGTGAATAAATTATTAATAACTGTAAAATTAATTCTTTAAAATACATCACCTTTATCATACAAGTCTTGGCTTTATTTCAATATTATGATAAATATGAAACAGATATAATGACAAACTTAACCATGGTATAATTTCAAGTTATTTTTCTTCCTTACATTTTTTTTTTCACATCTTATTACGTTAAAATTCTTATGCATCTACGTATAAAATTTTTTTTAAATGATTTTCTTTCCAACCAAAAATTTATGGAACACCTGATTCTCGTCTACAATTTTTCCAGTACAACAAATCGAAAGAGAACGAGGGACAAAAATGAATAAATTTACATAAGAGGAAGAAGGTCTACCATGGGGGGAGGGGCTGGGGGGAGGGGCTGGGGGGGGGTAATTTATCTCTTACAACCCAACAGGAGAGTAAAGATTTCTGTCAACTATGAACAGCGAAAGAGTAAAGCCCACGAGATCTATACTTGTTATTTCCTATGTAAACTTTAAGTCAATTTATTTAACCCATCTTTAGGAAATACTACAGAAAACAAACCATCATTACATTCTAGTTATTTTCCTATTACATCATAAGCTCGAGACAAGGCCAAACTTGCCTTAGGTGTACAGTTTAATACATAATATACCTGGAGCTCTATACCCTCTCCTATACTAACAGGTGAACACAGGTGAGTACAGGTGAGAACAAATTAATAAGGTAAGGTGATGGATATATTCGTATTGAAATATTGTCTAGGCGGGCATCAGGTACACCACAAGCAACACTTCTTTCACGCGTCCAGGTACTCCCAGCACCCTACTGTTCCATGTGTAAATAAATAAATAAATAAAGGGAGATTAACATACACATACAAATAAAAATAAATATTCTCTGACTGTCCACCGAAATGGCCAAAGGATTACAAAATCACCCCGTGAAGCTACGACACACACACACACACACACACACACACACACACACACACACACACACACACACACACACACACACACACACACACACACACACACACATCCTTGACGAGAATGTATTAGCCCTCATGAGCCAACACGCCATTGCACATTACTGAAATTGTTCCGCTGGCCAATAAGTCTTTATAAAGACTCCTAAGGGTTCCTACAGCGGGCTCCAGGAGGCTCCCACGCACGTGACTCAACCAGTCCACACGGCTGCTTCACGGGATTGTCTATACAGCTGCATAAGACTCGTAATAAGGTTCCACGCTGTTTCTATTGCCATCAGTGGGATATAAATGCCTCCATAATGCTCCAAATGCTCCACATGACTTCAAGGAGGCTCTACAAGGCTCTAGACGTCGTCAGGAAGATTCACAAGCGTTCACAGGGCTCTAAATATATCCACAGAGCTCAAGGATCTTCTTTTAGGCCAACATTAAGCTCCACACGATTTCAGAAGGCTCAACCATGAGGCTCCACGGACCCCAGGACCTCTCAGGGCAAGACTTAAGACAAGACTCAGTTCAGGTTTGTTGAGGATTTATCAGATTTATAAATTAAGGCGAAGGAATTAATGGCCACGCTGTCGAGGTGTTTACTGTGACATTTATCTTGTCTGTTCCGTAATAAGACATAACACCTGTGTACCTGTGTGTGTATAGTAATTAAGGCAACACTATACTTATAATTACATGACGTATATAGTCCTTAGGTTAGCTCAAGTCGGTTCAAGGTAACACAACAATAATTATTTTGTTTTGTTTTTTTCTTAAGATATAAATCAGTATTTCTCACTAATTAGGACGATATTTATCACTTTAAAATATCCCTCATTATAATTAATTGGCAGTGTCCGATATATTCCTCAGTGGCCGACTGGCGGAGTTATAATGGATGCGTGTTATTAAAAATATTTAGGCCCATTCATTATAAAGTAGATTCTTATGTCGGTTTAATCGGTCCAGAAATCCGAGGAGGAGGGCGGGGGGTTGCTTATTTCAATGCATTTAAAACAATCATATATAAACAGAGAGATTTATACAGGGTGTCCACCAAGGTAACAAATAGAACACCACTTCTGGGACACCCTGTATATTACCACAAGACCCATGATTGAACCACCCCACCCCCACCCCACCCCCCTCCTCCCACTCCTCCAAACGTGAGAATCTTATGAGAATCTTCTACAGGTACACCGCCGCCAGCCTCCTTCAGGTAGCCAAGCCACAGGTATAGAGCACCCAGGGATCTCCCTTAAACTTTCTCACACTTGTTATGGTAAAAGTCATCACAGCCGAGGATGGAAACACGACCGAGGAAGATCTTTTTTGGGGGGCTGTTACACAAGAGAGAAAAAAAAAATGATTCCATATTTTGTTTTAGTGAAATAGGGTTAACATTTATCCTCGTGGTTGAAATAGGGGGCAGACTATAGAGTTTTATTAATAGGGTCAATATAGAGATTTTTAGAGAGATGTTAAGGTGATTATCTTTTAGTCTAGTGATTTAAGGACGTCTGTACTGTGTCGTTAACTCATTACAGTAATCCATAACAGACGATTAGTTCACCCCTCAGCCACTAGATGTCACTGAAGCTTAAAATTCTATCAGTACCTGCAAAATAATATTATACAAAAGTCTCCTTAAAAAATTCCTAACTAAATTAATACTCCGAGAAATATATATAT
>NW_024721271.1:242500-472500 GCF_018991925.1 Homarus americanus | reverse complement strand
ACACCTCATCTGAAACACCTGCTACAGCCCATCTATCTACCGGGGATAACCTCATGACGTCCACCCCCTCCCGGAGGCACCACCACCATCAGGAGATATAAGTGTCTTAGTTTACATAACGATGAATAAAATGCTCAGCTGGAGGGGGGGGGGGGTGATGGGAAATATGACGTAGGTTGCAACTCAATAACCCCCTCTCACGGCTCCCCTAAGAATGATGAATAATGCAAACGGCAAGAGTGTTAACTGGAAATATTGCACATTTTTACACCCACAGTAACACTAAAACACACTACCTTGGTTTAACACAAGGTGGTATAACCCTCAGAGAGAGTACATTGATTTTAATTAGTCCAATACCTATCACACCAGGTAAATACATAATATAATTTCAGTTGTATGTAATCCGATTAACACCATTACGACACCTTCATTTCAAAATACATCATGAGATAATTATCAGTACAAATAACAGTGATCAGTACGTTGTTTATGGTTAGCGAGGGTAGAATAGCTGCAACAGGTACGTGCGGCCGGGGGAGAAGTGTGGGCGTGTAGCAGCGGCAGCCGGGGGCGGCAACGGGAACAGCAACAGCAGCGGTGGTGATGGAACAGTCCAGGTGAACCGAGGGTCACTAGGGCACAGACATATACACGCACACGCACACACACAGGAGAGGCGGCCCGGGACGCACACAACCTCCCGTCCTGCCGTCCAGATGCACACTGTTTCCCTCCCTCCTCCTGCCTGGCCCAGCCGCCCGACCCCTCACACCCCGCCGCCGCCGCACCACCAGCATCCAACTTCCTATACAAATTATCCATCTCCGCCCCGGAAACGTTAGCCCTCTGGCCCAGTAATTACTTCGCTGCTTCCTCCTACGGATAATATTGTACTTGTTGGCTTCTTCATCACATACACTCCCGACCCTCAAGAACAAGTAGACCTATACTGTGTAATTGGGTAAGTTAGATTGCGTTAGTTGGTTAATTTAGGTTAGATTAGATTGATTAGATTAGGCTGGGTTAGCTTGGGTTGAATTGGGTTCGACAGGTCAGGTAATAGTAAGATGGGATAAAAGTTCAATTAATCTGTTCTTTAGTTTAAAATTACACTTTCCTCATCAGAGATTTTCTGCTTCAAGACCTATAATGAAGTAAGGAGACAGCCAGAACCATGGAAACACAGGTGGGATTCCCTCACCTATGAGAGTCATCAAGGAGCACCTGTCTATCACCTGACCAACCACGTCAATGATCAATAGGTCAGAAACTTACATTCATAAAACTAAGCTTCACAAACTCAATTACCATCCTTTTATGTGAGTGATGACTGTACAGCAAAGGTGTTTACGTAAAAATGACTTTAAATAAAATAGGTTTAAGTTCGTACACACACACACACACACACACACACACACACACACACACACACACACACACACACACACACACACATGCTGCCACCGGCTTCAAAATGTGAAACTTTTAAAACTAAGGAAAAACTACCTAGAAAAAATGCTAAAATTAATTAAACAGCTTGAAATCTAATCGGGCAATCTCTGACTGCATAAAAACAGGCTTACCAAATGTTACTGTTCAGAGCAGGAGAGCTGTGTGCATCATCCTACTGACACATGGACGTAGAGACAGGGGGGGACACACGGGGAGGCGGGACACACGGGGAGGCGGGACACACGGGGAGGAGTAAATTAATGCACTCGTCAACATACAGACAGTGGGGGAGAGTGGGGAGGGAAAGAAGAGCAGAGAGTAGGGGTAGAGGGGGAGATGGTGGAGAGGGGGGATGGGGGTAGAGAGAGAGGGGGCAACACTACAGGTACAGGTGGAGCATCACTATATCAACAGGTGTGTGTGGACTCCCTTCACTAACAAGACTCAACTCAAAACAAGGTGAAGATATATGAATATAAGACCCGTAAAGAAGAAAAGAGAGGATTATTACACACCCATACAACCATAATTCACTTAATCTCACATAATCCTCAAGATGTTAACCCCCCACCACAACCCCTCACCACCACAACCCCCTACCCTCACAACCCCCCACCACCCCACCACAACCCCTCACCACCACAACCCCTACCCTCACAACCCCCACCACCCCACCACAACCCCTCAACACCACAACCCCCACCCTCACCCACCACCAACCCACCACAACCCCTCACCACCACAACCCCACCCTCACAACCCCCACCAACCCCACCACAACCCCTCACCACCACAACCCCACCTCACAACCCACCACCAACCCACCACAACCCCTCACCACCACAACCCCACCCTCACAACCCCCCACCACCCCACCACAACCCCTCAACACCACAACCCCTTCCAACCCCCACCACCCCACCACCCCCTCACCACCACAACCCCCACCTCACAACCCCACCACCCCACCACAACCCTCACCACCACAACCCTCCACCCCACAACCCCCACCACAGCCCCTCACCACCCACACCCTCCCACAACCCCCACCACCCCACCACAGCCCCTCACCACCACAACCCCCACCACCCCACCACAACCCCCACCACCACAACCCCCCACCCCTCACCCCACAACCCCCTACCCTCACAACCCCACCACAACCCCTCACCACCACAACCCCCACCACAACCCCCACCACCCCACCACAACCCCACACCACAACCCCTACCTCCAACCCCCACCACCCCACCACAACCCTCACCACCCAACCCCCCTACCCTCACAACCCCCACCACAACCCTCCACCACCACAACCCCTACCCCAACCCCACCCCCCACCACAACCCCCACCCCACCCTGCCCCCACCACCACCACCCTCACCACCACCCCCCAAACACCCCCCACCACACACCCCCACACCCACAACACACCCACACACCCCACCCCACCCCCCAAAAACTCTGCGGTGCACATAGGAGTCCCTGGGCTGAGTTATAAGTGTTGGTGATAGTACATCACCTTCAATCATCAACAAGTGACTCTTATGTCAGGTGTGAATAATCCATACTGTGTGTGTGTGTATGTGTGTGTGTGTGTGTCATGTGTGTGTGTGTGTGTGTGTCATGTGTGTGTGTGTGTCATGTATGTCTAACCTAACCTAACCAACTCTCCTCCTCTCACTCTCCCTCTGCACCTCTCCCACCCCCTTCCTGTCAACCTGTCTGCCTCTTTGTTACTCGTTTCTTTCCCTCCTCTCACCTTTTACCCTCACTCTCACCATTTCTCTCATTCCCTAACATTTTGTTTCTATCTCTCTCTCTCTCTCTCTCCAAGAAGTTCATGAAACCTCCCAGAACAAATCGTCTAGCCAACCCACACCACCCCACCACATCACCCACCACACCACCCACCACCCCACCCACCACCCACCACCACCCCACCCACCCACCACCACCCCACCCACCACCCCACCACACCACCACCCCACCCACCACCACCCTAGCCACCCCACCAGCCCAATCCTAACACAACATAATATATTACAAATATTACGTATCTCACTAAATATTGGTATGACGAGGGTGATACATTACACCGTCAGGGTAGAAGATGCACTGAACCTATAACATTATCTTAAGGGTTTTGTAGCCCAGACGGATTGAGAATAATATATTGTTTTATCAAGTACCGGACCACACGCATCCACAGATACACTTATACACATTGTCACGCACTCACTTATACAGTCACACACACACACACACTGTCTCTCTCTCTCTCTCTCTCTACTACTGCCGAGAGAGAGAGAGAGGTAGCTCCACCACGGTCATCACTAGGTATTTTCACCATGGACCTAATCAGTAGCTCCAGCACCTAGACAAAGGCAGGTGGAGGACTCACTCAGGCAGCGTACACACAGGTGCCCCCCCCCCTCCCCCCATCCACGACCTAGGGGGTGAAGGGGGGAGGGAGGGTTTAAACCTTACCTCTCTCTCCCATCCCTATTACGTGAGGGGTGAGGGAAAGAGGTAGACCGCCCCTTTCCCTTACCTTACTCCTCACCTCACCTCTCAAACTTTAGTTGTTTAATCAAAGCTCAGCCACCTTTGTTTGTTTTGTTTTAATTCAAAATCATTCCCACAGTATTAAAAAAAATCGTTTTACGTTTTTTTCCCGATATATTTTTACTAATTTGATTTTTTCTAATTGTCTTTTTAGTCATTAGTTACCTTCTTGTTCGTATTTTCCTTAATAGTCTTTTATGTTCGTTCTTAGTTTAAATATACTTCCTTAATCTTTATTTTTAACTTCTTAATTTATTTACTCTAGTTGTCAGCCATTAAAGAGGACACACCACTCACGCCTCCCGTTCGCTGTTTCACGCCTGGGATACCCCAAGTCGACCCAGCGGTGAATGGGTACCTAACTTTATCGTTGAGGATGTAGAGATGGTCGAGTGCAGTGCCGGCCGGTCATACTGCTGCCTCGTTGTGTACCGCGTGTGTGTGTGTGTGTGTGGCACTCGAGTAACAACCATAACGGAACAAGACTCACCACATCCGGGTTATGATGAGAACAATTTCCGCTGGAGGAGACTTTGCTACCTACCTACAGACCCTCACCCCTGATATTACAGACCCTCACCCACCACCACCCCTGATATTACAGACCCTCACCCACCACCACCCCTGATATTACAGACCCTCACCCACCACCCCTGATATTACAGACCCTACCCACCACCACCACCCTGATATTACGTCACCCACCACCACCCTGATATTACAGACCCTCACCCCACCACACCCTGATATTACAGCCTACAGACCTTCACCCCCACCACCCCACCCTCACCCAACACCACCCCTGATATTACAGACCTGATATTACAGACCACCACCACCCTGATATTACAGACCTTCACCCCACCACCCCTGATATTACAGACCTTCACCCAACACCACCCCTGATATTACAGACCCTGCACCACCACCCCTGATATTACAGACCCTTACCCACCACCACCCCTGATATCGTCAAACAACCTCATGGTGCTCCACGATCTCAGACAAAAGAGACTCACGAACCACGATGATAAACCAATACTTTCCCTCTCCTCCTCCTCCCACCCCAGGAAGCCAACACACGTGACGGAGGGCCAGGGGCAGAGCCAAGACCAGGGGCGTCCACCACACACCACTTTACCTCCACTCGATCCACCATCAACAATATTGCACTTGGGAGGCAGCCTGTGTGTTGGGGGTTGGTTCTGAACGCTTATACTCACTTCCCCCCACCCCCTTCCTCACATTGTCCGCCATTTGTCAAATTTAATGCTTTTACCGGATTTTATTTCACCATTAAAACAGATTTTTTTTGTTATGTTTTCTATGGAATTTAGTTTGACGAAGAAGAAGACAAAGTAAATTTTTTTGGGGGGGTGGTGGGGGTGGTGGGGGTGGTGGGGGTAGATTTCGGGTATCAGAGGCTTAGGAAGGAAAGGGGAGGAGGGGAATGACGGTTTCACAGTGGGATCTAATGTTATTAATGGAATTTGACTCACGTACAAGAAGGCGAATATCACGGATCGAGAGGCAGGATGGAGTGTAGGAGATGCCACAGAAATTATCGAAGGGAGTACCGGCAGGTGTTGCAAAGGGGGCGGTGTTAGTGGGTGTGACGAGGGGATGGGCGTGGCGAAGGGGATGTTAGTGGACGTGGCCGGGGGGGCGGGGGGGGTCAGTGGGCGTGGCGATGTAGCAGGCCAGGTAATGGGGTGTCCAGAGAGATTAATCCTCACCTGCTCTCCTGAATACCTGAAGCATCCACCCCCTCCTCCCTTCCTCCAGGTGCACCCCCCTCCACACCACGCCCATGCTCCTTCTCCCCCCCTCCTCCTCCCCGCCTAACCTCCTCCTAGCCCCACATTCACCTCCTCTAGCCCTCAGCCCCTCCAGTTCAACTTCGATTTCCTCTACCTCCTCCAATGCCTCTCCCTCCTCTTTCCAGCCCCACTGAAGCTTCCTGCACCTGTACACACCACCACCACAAGCGACACCCCTACCTGTTCACACCTGACACCCCGGCTGCCCATAACACGTGCACAACACCTGCACTACAGATGTCACCAGGTATATATTGACACCCTACGTCTCATTGGTGCACCATGTATAAGACCCTGGTACACACACACACACACACACACACACACACAAACACACCTTGCAGTACAGGTTAAGTGCTAGTAAAAATATATTTAAGTGAAACTCAAACTTAACATCAAAACTTTTATAAAATTACAAAATTCACTGCCAGCCACAACTAGGGGGGGAGTATACTGTACATACTGTGTGTGTGTGTGTGTGTGTGTGTGTGTCGGCTCATGTGTGTGTGAGACACACAAAGTCACATCCACTCTATCCACCCATCCATCCACCCACTGTCCTTCCTTGCTTCCGGGCCACACATACAGAGGACACTGTGTTACAGGACACATCCGCTCCAGCTTCACACAATAGACTGCCGCCACCAGCACCTGTGTGTGTGTGTGTTGGAGTCATGACTCAGCTGTCATCTGCATTCACCTACACTAAAACATCAACAAATCCCTTTAAAAGTAAGAAGAAACACACACACACACACACACACACACACACACACACACACACACACACACACACACACACACACACACGGAAGGCCTGGAGTAGTGTCAAAAGAAGCAACATGTTACTCTGCAGGGTGGGGGAGAGAGAGAGGAATAGTTCAGCCCGGCCCGCAAATCGAGTCCTCCTTAGTTAACAATACACAACAGAATGATGCACCATAAGTGTATATGAGAGGGGAGAGAGAGAGAGAAGAAATGTGTGTGTTAGGGAGTGAGATGGGGAAGGTTTCACACACACACACACACACACACACACTACACACACACACACACACACACACACACACACACACAGGATAATACCCACTCACTTCACATTTAGATTATCTTCACAACCCGCCCTCCACGCCCATTACCACCCACCCTCACGCCCCACCCCACCCTCACGCCCACCACGCCCTCCTCCACACGTAATCATAGCCTTACAGCGTCCACTCATCTCTAAAGCCGACAGCCCCAGAGTCAATAAAGATTTCCAAACAATCCTCAAGTACCATTACTGCTATCTATCAACTTTTACTCAAAACGAACTCTTACTCTCAATCCCGTATATCAGACGCACTCAAAACGAACTCTTACTCTCAGTCCCGGAATATCAAACGCCTCAAGTAAACTCTTACTCTCAATCCCGGAATATCAAACGCCTCAAAACGAACTCTTACTCTCAATCCCCGAATATCAAACGCACTTAAAACCAGACTCTTACTCTCAGTCCCAGAATATCACACAAGAAATATATACATGTTTAATATTTTTTTTCCGCTGGTTAACATAATAATCCGGATAACATAAATATTTCGGATTAGCCGGGAAGACATCCAATGATTATAATGTTCTCTATGTAACTCCGGTTATTCGTGACAAATAAACGGCAGGTTTATTTACCTCTGCTACTCACACACACACACACACACACACACACACACACGAGATAGACAGTGATGCAAGTGTGTGTGTGTCACCTGTACGTTGGCATTATTTTTTTAGCTAAATGTTTAAATTAACCAAAGAAAGGTCAGGAAAAATTAACAGTTTCCGACTAGTTCAATAATGGAGTTCCATACGAGAAAAAAAATACATTATCTTATGGTTCTTACACTGCAATGTCTAAAAAAGATGTATAATTTTCTTAATCTTTCCACAAAAATATAAAAATCGTGTAGGCCTAAAAAAATTAAAGTACAATTATACCTAAAGAAGAGTAATTAATAGCATTTGATGGTGGGTAACCTAGACCTAGCCATCATGGTGGATATTTCGACAGTGAACATGATGAAGGTGAGTAGGGATTGAGTGGTGAGGGCCCAGTGAGTGGGGAGTGGACAGTGAGAGTGTGTTGAGTGAGAATGAGTAGGTTGAGGTGGGGAGTGCGTGAGTTGGTGGTGGTGGAGTTGAGGAAGTGCGTGAGTTGAGTGGTGAGTGAGGTTGAGGTAGTGAGTTGGTGAGGTAAGTGAGTTGAGTGAGTGCGTGAGTTAGTGAGTGCGTGAGTTGGTGGTGGAGTGAGTTAATTGGTGGGTGAGTTGGTGAGTGAGGTGAGTGAGTGGAGTTGAGTGAGTGAGTTGGTGGTGAGTGAGTGAGTTGGGTGAGTGAGTGAGTTAGGGTGAGGTGGAGTTTGAGGTGGGGAGTGAGGTGAGTTGGTGAGTGCGTGAGGTTGAGTAGTGCGTGGAGTTGAGTGAGTGGTGAGTTGGAGTGAGGTTGGTGAGTGCGTGAGTTAGTGGAGTGTACTGACCGTGTAAGCCGTGGTTCTTGTTGTGGGGAATGGCCTTCCTGCAGTCCTTGGCCTCGACTTGGCCGACTTGGCCCGTTCCGACGGCTGCATGATGCCTGCATTCTGTCTCTTCTTGGCCCACTCATGCTCAGGAGTTGTCGCTACTTGGAACCTAAACTTTGTATTAAATGAGAGAGAGAGAGAGAGAGAGAGAGTCATGTGTGTGTGTGTGTGTGTGTGTGTGTGTGTGTGTGTGTGTGTGTGTGTGTGTGTGTGTGTGTGTGTAATAATAGAATAATAATTAATGGTTTACTGAGAGAAGGTAGGAGTCAAAACCTTCCCATACACTAGGGAGGAAACACGTAGTGAACAGGTATAATAATAATTAGGGTCAGGTAGTTCTCATTGCCTTAGCTGGAAAGAACTGAATGCTTAGTCCTGATGGTATATCCGGCCTCAGTCAACCTGGGAGGGAGGAGGGAGGAGGGAGGAGGGGGCTGGTTGGTAATAGCAGTGTGATATGATAACATACAAGGCGGAGGGTGCCATCAAATATGAGGCACCCGGGTCTGGTCTAACCTAACCTAACCTAACCTAACCTAACCTAACCTAACCTAACCTATTCCACTGGTTCCGGAGATTATTAAAGCTAATTTTAAAACATTTTTATGCCAGTCACTATGTAAACAAACAAATGTATATAATGAATGTAAACTTGGGAGTCATGGATACACAATGTAAACAATGAGTGAATCAGCCCCACCAATGTGTGTCACTGTGTCGCGTAACTTAGCAACCATGGTCAGATGAATGGTGAGTTTTGATTGGTTGATCGTATACCTCTGCTTCTCTGGTAAGTTTAGATTGGCTGGTTGTGTTTGGATGATAACTATAGAGGTACATGTATTGCTAAATGAAACGTGATTGGCTGAGAGTAACGCCTTATCTTGTCTGGTTAAATATGATTGGTGAAACAAGTACAGTACTCCCGCCCCCTGTGTTTGATAAGCTCTTTTCCATTGGCTGAATATAGCTGCTACGGTTTGTCTTTTACGGTATCGATTGTTCATTGGCTGTATAGATGACAAGCTGAATTCTAATTGGTTGGAGGGAATATATATAAATGACTACCCGAGTTCTAATTGGCTGTACAGAATATATATATATTACTACCTGAATTTTAATTGGCTGGAGGAATATAATTAATTTTCTACGTGGCATTTATTATTCAGGAGCATCGATACATTTTAAGTATATGACTCGCTCCCTCCCTCCCTCTCCCCTTCTCCCCCCTCCCTCCCTCCCTCTCCCCTTCTCCCCCCTCCCTCCCTCCGTCTCCCCCCTCCCTTCTCTCCCTCCCCCTCCCCTCTCTCCCCTCCCCCTCCCTCCCTCCCCTTCCCCCCTCTCTCCTTCTCCCTTCCTCTCCTTCTCATCCCTCTCCCCTTCCCCCCTCTCTCCTTCTCTCCCTCCCTCTCCCTTCCCCCTCTCCCCTTCCCCTCTCCCTTTCTCTCCCTCCCTCTCCTTCTCCCCCCTCTCCCTTCTCTCCCTCCCCCTCCTTCTCTTCCCTCCCTCCCTCCCTCTCCCCTTCCCCTCTCTCCTTCTCTCCCCTCCCTCTCCCCTTCTCCCCTTCTCTCCTCCCTCTCCCCTTCTCCCCCCCCTCCCCTTCCCCCTCTCCCTTCTCTCCCTCTCCCCCTTCCCCTCTCTTCTCCCCACCCTCTCCCCTTCTCCTTCTCTCCCTCTCTCCTTCTCCCCCTCCCCCCTCCCCTCTCAACAGCCATGAGTTATAATGGCGTTTCTTTGAACCACCGCCGCTACGTCACTCGTTACCCTCACCAACCTGGAAATGACGTGTGGGGGGGGGAGGGAGGGGGGGGGACGAGGGGGAGGAGGAGGTAGTAGGAAGAAAAAGGCATAATAATCTACCTTTACCTCACCTTTCCTCACGTCTTCCTCCTCATCAAACTCTCTCTACCTCCCCTCCTACCTGTATCTATCAGCCAATCACAAACTCACATTAACCTTATTCCGTTAACTCTACAGCCAATCATAAATTAGTAAATAACGTGTTTCCCAGCGTATCTATCAGCCAATCACAAACTCACATTAACCTTATTCCGTTAACTCTACAGCCAATCATAAATTAGTAAATAACGTGTTTCCCAGCGCTCAATACCCGTTTAAAATGTACCCCAAACATGTGTGGTAAATATTGTCTGTTTCTTTAGGGCTGCGTGTTTAATAATGTTGCTGTAAATTATGGATCAGTTATTGGCCGTTGAAAAAGTTAAGTGTATGTATATATGTATGTATGTATGTATGTATGTATGTATGTATGTATGTAACAAATTTCATCAACACGTGCCAACTGGCCGCCGAGTTATGGTGATTATATAGTTCTCTAAACATGTGACTTCGGTAATGACGGTAAGAACACAACCTTCAAGGCGCCTCAACATCCAAAAAAAAAAATTCCCACTTAACAAATTTCTTGGGAGACACGTGAGGTGGCAGATGGATGACAGTGTGAGGTGGCAGATGGATGACAGTGTGAGGTGGCAGATGGATGACAACGTGAGGTGGCAGATGGATGACAGTGTTACACCAACCACTCTATACACCTCCCTGGGCAGTGTAGCGCCCTCACCCTCTAGTGTAAACAAACATGAAACAGGATACAGATAAAATAGAAAGTGATTGCTTCCTGGATAACAGAAAAAAGCCAAGTTTCTAGTTGACTTGCAATTCCAACTACGCGTTCCCTCCCTCCCTCCTTCCCCCTCCCTCTACTACTTCCATCCCATTCAGCTTGTTGGCTCCTGGCTTTTACATAAATTGGAAAACGAATGGAAATCGGCGGAACATGGAGCAAACATTACCGTATTGTACTTTATCTATAACACAAACTTCAAACACCGTCCTCAGTTAGAGATGGTCTGAGAGGTAACTTACACAGGAGTGGAAAAATACATAATCCTTTTACATCATTATAGAGGCTGTTTAGGTATGCTTATCCGTGTGATTGTTTGACTGCGTGACTCTCATTATAAACATCTTCTTACTGTGAGTGTTTGTATGTTGTAGTGGATGAATTTTAACTGTAGGGTAAACAATGGAGTGGTGGACGGGAGAGGAGAGGGGGGGCGGGGTATACCAGGTCTTCGTCAGGGTTTTGATCGCGGTTATTAGAAAGGGTAAATAACTACGAAAAACAATGGAAAATCCAAACCAGACTCCCGAAATTCACAGTGATACCCTTATGCAGAAGGAAAACCCATCCATTAGTAACCATTAATGCCCAGATAGAATACAAAAGCAGAGGCACCCTCCTGGGCCTGCATATATCCATGACAGGTTACTCCCATCATGTCCACACCAGGAAGGAAAAGGCAAAAAGAGAACTGAGAAAACTATACCGCTTTAAAGCGCTTCCTGAGAAAATAAAACTCCGCCTGGTGACATCACTTTTCACACCGATATTAACTTACCCAGCAATACCTCTTCATACTATGAGCACCACTCAAATATTAAAATTACAGGTGGTCCAAAATGAAGCCCTAAGATTCGTCACAGGTGAAAGATACCCCTTCACCAGAACCACAGCCGAGATACATAGAGACCTGAGAATGAAACCCATCAACCAGCAGCTGCACACCCTGGCCAGCAGAATCTGGCAAAAGATAGAACGATCAGAGCAAGAACTCCTTCAAAGACTCCCACCAGATAACGACAACAACCATACATGGTTCCCAAAAAGCTACGAAATCTCAAAAGGTCCATTACCACCCCCGATCTACACGGCCAGGCAATAGACAACCTCCCTAGACCAGCATCCGCCAGTAGGGTCGGCGGAATATGAAATAAGGCCCTTAAAACACCCATAAATGGGACAGGGTAGGCTGTCTAGTGCCTGTACTGGCAGACAATAACTAACCCATGACACAACCCAAAACCACCATTAGCTTAGCTAGGCGGTCAGCCCGCCCTCTCTTACCTCCTCCTGAATTTCTTCAATTTCCGAACTATAACTTCCTTCCCCCACCTCTAATCTTCTTTCAATCCTCCTTTCCCTACAAAAAAAAATTACGTTTTTAGCGCCACCAGGTTAGGTCTACACACACACACACACACACACACACACACACACACCAATGCCGCACATGATAACACGGTAACTATGGCAAGATCCACAACTGCAGCACCACCACGAAATATTAACCAATCAGTGTACAGTTATGGATGCCAACCTACGTCATGATGGGTAAATGAACCAATCAGGTAAAGTCATGCCCAGAAACGCGTGGATTTTACTTATTTTGTGTTTTGTTTTGTTTTAACGAACCGATCTGCCTGTCTCCTTCCCTCTGGTCGAGAACTCAAGACATTATTTGTACTATTTTGGTCTATTGTGATTCTTATGGTTCCCTTCCATCTCTTCCTTCAGGTTTCTCTCCTTCCCTCCCACCTCACCTTCTTCCCTCTCACCTCACCCTCTTCCCTCCCACCTCACCCTCTTCCCTCTCACCTCACCCTCTTCCCTCTCACCTCACCCCTTCCCTCCCACCTCACCCTCTTCCCTCCCACCTCACCCTCTTCCCTCCCACCTCACCCTCTTCCCTCTCACCTCACCCTCTTCCCTCTCACCTCACCCCTTCCCTCCCACCTCACCCTCTTCCCTCCCACCTCACCTCTCCTCCCTCACCCCACCTCTCCTCTCTCACTCACCCTCTCACCCTCTCACCTCACCTCTCCCTCCCACCTCACCCTCTTCCTCTCTCCATCCCTCTTCCCTCTCCACCTCTTCCTTCACCTCATTCTCTCCTCTCACCTCACCCTCTTCCCTCCCCGACGGACTCACTGAAACTAATCCCACACACAAAGGAAGAACTTGTTCGGTATCCGCAGAGTAAAAGAAAGGAGGCTGGGTGAGGTCTTCTCGGGAGGACGGAGGTCTGGGTCTACAGTATCAGGAGGAGGATGAGGAGGGAGAGGAGGAGGAAGAGGAAGAGGAGGAGGAAGAGGAAGAGGAGGAGGAAGAGGGAGAGGAGGAGGGAGAGGAGGAGGAAGAAGAGAAGGAAACGTTTATCATTTTTATTTGGATATTTACTGTATCATCACTGTTATTATTATAGGTCAGGTCAGGTCAGGTCAGGTCAGGTCAACATGAGTTTTTATACACGATTAAGAAAAAATATGGATTCCCAGGTACTGTACGACAGGTGAGCAGCGGGAGAGATTCTAGCTGACGTCACGACAGAAGAGGCCCAATCAGAGCGCGTCGTGCCCTAATACCTGTGGAATCTGTGGGAGTCCTTGGGTGGAGAGCGGGGTCAAGGCGGGGGCTCTGAGGATCACAGTTCAAAGTCGACTTAAAGCTTATCAGAAGTCCTGTGGCCCTCTCCTTCCTTCCTTCTTTCCTTCCTTGTTCCTTATTTTGTCCATTCCTTTTTTCTCCCTTCATTCCATCCTTCCTTCCTTACTTCTTTCCTTCCTTTTTCTTCATTCTTTTCTTCCTTCTTTCTATCCTTCCTTTCTTCCTCCTTTTCTTTCATCCACCCTCCCTGAGTGTGGGTGAGTGAACACAACACCCGCCTCTTGTTATGGTAGCCACAGGTTCACTCTTCACCCCTCCCCTCACCCGCCTTAATCCTTTTAGCTGAGAATAGGTATACCGAACATTGCAGATGGGGAAATGAAAACAATCCAGTGCAGTGTCGGCATTACTGTCAACTTCACGGTATCTACACTTCCCCTAATGAGACATCGGGACTATGAAACACGTAATCCAAATCTTCAGTGTGAATTCAGACATCCAGAGTATTTCTTTCCTAGCGAAGTAAAAAAGAAAATCTATGTGAAAGAAGAAAGATAGAACGAAAGAGGCGGGTCGTTAGTACAGTACTCCTCCACAATATCACATGTCAGGAGTCTGTTTCAGGAGTACCACGCCACTAGCTTACCTGTGCTATCACCTGTGTGCTCTAACCTGGCTCTCTCTCCTACACCACAACCCTGGGCCGTCACACAATCTACCACCACCCCCCCCGCCACCCCTGGCTCTTATTCCAAAAACTTTAATAAATATATGTAATAAAATAAATCTAACGTAACTATTCACGCAAAAGATAATATAACAAAACAACAACAACGACAACAACAACGACGACAACAACAACAACAACAACAACAACAACAACAACAACAACGACAACAACAACAACAACAACAACAACAACAACACCACCCACAACGCCAAATTTCCACTCAGCGGAAGGAAAGCGACAGCATACCTTGTACTGAGAGACCAACCAAAAGGTAATCAGATCCCACACACGCGAAACAACAGACAATCTGAACCTAAAAAAAACAAAAACGTAAAACAAAAAAAAAAGAGTAACAGAGGCATTCTTGTGTAGTTTCACTTCTCTCTCCCTGACGACCAAATTGTTTGGTATATACGACACTCACTCTTCAATATCCGGATTCCGGGGGACATCAAACGTGACAACTTTTCCTCCTGTCCAGTGTGATTGTCAGGGTTACCGGTACAAAGGTGTGTTGATTAGGGTTACCGGTACAAAGGGATGTGTCGATTAGGGTTACCGGTACAAAGGGATGTGTTGATTAGGGTTACCGGTACAAAGGGATGTGTTGATTAGGGTTACCGGTACAAAGGGATGTGTTGATTAGGGTTACCGGTACAAAGGGATGTGTTGATTAGGGTTACCGGTACAAAGGTGTGTTGATTAGGGTTACCGGTACAAAGGATTTTAATCAAGACTTACCGGTAAAGTTCCAATTTTCTCAAACAGTCAGTATGTTAACCTGTTTTTAGTCTAATTATTACCTCTTCACAAATGTCTACCTGTGTTGATTAGGGTTACCGGTACAAAGTTGGGTCAAGGGATGTGTTGATTAGGGTTACCGGTACAAAGGGATGTGTTGATTAGGGTTACCGGTACAAAGGTGTGTTGATTAGGGTTACCGGTACAAAGGATTTTAATCAAGACTTACCGGTAAAGTTCCAATTTTCTCAAACAGTCAGTATGTTAACCTGTTTTTAGTCTAATTAACCTCTTCACAAATGTCTACCTGCAGTTGGGTCAAGGTTAACACACTCCCTCATCCATTTTACGACCTGCATTATGCGTTACCGTGACAATAATGCATTTCGGTACATATTCAGCTTCTACCGTGACTGTTTCGGTCTGCTTAAAGCGTATACGTGGCGTGTGGTGTTGGGGAGGGGGGAGGGTGAGGGGTAAACATACTAAACATGACACACACACACACACACACACACACACACACACACACACGCAGCACCTGAGTATAATCAATATATTTATTATTATCATCATTAGTTATATTGAAATCGATCTGTCTGTGTGTGTGTGTGTGTGTGTGTGTCAGTCAGAGAGAGAGAGAGAGAGAGAGAGAGAGAGAGAGAGCCTGGCGTCTACCTGTGCTCTTTTAACAGGTAACTTGGCTATGGCGACTTACATTACTTATAAAGACTATTGCTGTTATTATATGAATCTACAAATAGTCTTTTTTTTTCTTAAATTTGAGTAAAAAACGGTCCTAAATTTTTATCATGTCTTTTTTTTTTGTCCCGTCTAATATAAATTGAGAAAGGGTTTATCTTTTTATCAGAATTTATAAAAAGATTCAATATTTCTGTTCGTTTGTTTGTATGACATAATTTACACACACACGAAAACAAAAACAAAAAAAACAGCCTCTTATGTACGATATTTCACTTGTGTTTTTTATTTAATTTTGTTTAATTTTTCCGGGTTAAGTGTTGGTTCTTGTGTTTGAATTCGTAGTTTGAACAATGTTTATCGTCGTATTATACTCCCTTCTCCTATTTACACCGTCCATTATTAATACCTTTACTCTGGGATCACCCTGGAGAGCGCTGGGCAAAATATTTATGACCCAGCAGCCAAGTAGTAACCCCCAGACCCTGTGAGTAGAGAGCGCCCGTCAGCCACCCTGTTACTGGTTAGGGGAGGGGGAGGGGGGAGGGGGGAGGGGGGAGGGCGTTTCAAATGGGATCCCGGTTTTATAGGCCCTATAACTTAACTTAATCTCCACCATTAAAAACTAGGGCCCATTAAGACTGTATCCCAAAATCCTAATGGTGTGGTTAAGTTAGGTTGGGGGATCCATTAGCACTAGATGGTATGAAAAGTGAGTCACACACACATATACGAAATGAACCCTTAATTCTAATGGTTCACCTTGCATAGTTTTGGAGCCTATTAGGACTGGCGGCCCATCTGACCATTCACCACCTATACCCTCGCCTCGGTGGTGGTTGTTAACTTATATTATCAAGGCCGGACCATGTTGTAATTATGTTGACCGAACCATCATACACCTCGTTTACCTGCCCACTGTGTCAACAAGGCCATTAATTGATAAAGGCTCTATAGCGCTCATTAGTCTCCTCCAACACACACACACACACAAGAGACGTGGTCGAGTAAAGCTTTAAAGAACAATGAAATATTCAACACTAAACTGGTTACCACAATGGCGGGGACTTTGGCTAGATTACCGCCTCAACCTACACACCTACACCCCACGACTAACACACAGATTTACACCTATTCTACACCTTTACATACACCATTTGATCTATCCCTACGAATTAGATTTCAATATATAATCAAATATCAATCACCATAATTGAATCACCAAGGCAAAGGTTGATTAACGCTCTTCAATAATTCCTTTAGGTAGTTGGTCTGTGATTTATACATGAGGAAAAAAATCACCCCACGTGTTCATAAATATTATAAATAAATTACCCTCACGCAGCACACCGCCACGACCATGTGAGGAGTTGCCAAGACCTCGTGTTGAGTTACAGTGAAACTTCTATTAAACGGACGATTATGAGAGGACATTCCGTTATATCGAGGGTTCGTTATATAGAGGTTTCACATTAACGGAACCTCCATTTAACGGATGTCACTCAAGGGTATAGTCCATTATATAGAGGTTCCCATCTAACGGACCTCGATATAATGGACTGTACTATCCATTATATTATTTTATATGGAGGTTTAACAGACAATGAACCTCGATATAATGGACTACATTCTCCCTCAGCGTTCACTTTATGACGAAATGTTCTCTCGTGGTTAGGTTAGGTTAGGTTAGGTTAGGTTAGGTTGGGAAAATGTACGAGCAATTTGGAATAAATCTTGAAGGTTAGCAGCGTCGTGGGGGGCCCAAAATTTGTTCATCGAGTTCCGAATAAATCCCTGTGGGGCCCCGAGATGTTCTAAAGAGTTCCGAATAAATCCTTTAGGAATAAAGTGCTTCCTACATGTTCATCTCAAATCCTTAAGGTGCGCGACACGACAGGAGGGAGAATGTGTGTGTGTTCTACGTCGAAGGGGGAGGCGACGAAGGCGAAGGACATACTGTACCTGTTTCAAGAGGTTCTGTTGAGGGAGAAGAGTGTGTGTGTGTGTGTGTGTGTGAGGGGACAGGTGAGGACAGGTGAGGACAGGTGAAGTAAATGAACCTACCTGCTTACGGAGTTTCTGTTGTCTCAGGTTCGCCTCCTCGTCCACAGAGCCTGGGATACCCGCCGGGCCGCTGTTACCACTAGACGTCCACCCTGACATGTTTTTGCTGCCGGAGGAAGGAAGAGGGGACACCATCTTCATTAGTACAACTCATACTTACTCATACAACTCATACTAGTTACTCACAACACTACTCACCCATCTCACATTAAGTATACTCACAAAACCTGAGGCATTGAGTACATACAGTTAATAAATATCCAGGAATAACAAGGAACACGATAAATATTAAGGAACAGCAGGAACATAAAAAAATATATATCCAGGGATAGTAACACAATATTTATCAAGGAACAGCAAAGTAACACGATAAATATCAAGGAACCGCAGGAACATAAAAAATAAATATCAAGGAACAACAAGGAACACAATATTTATCAAGGAACAGCAAGTAACACATAAAATAATAGGCACAGCACGATAAGCAACCAATTAAAACTGAAAGCAAAGAGCCGAAAATAAGCAAGATGTGTGTGTGTGTGTGTGTGTGTGTGTGTGTGTGTGTGTGTAAGTAGTTAACATAAGCATAAGTTTCAGGGTCAATGTCATCATATATTCAGGGTCTCTCCCAGGTCCAGCGGTGGGCGGATCAGGGGCAGTTGTGATTTTAGGGGGGAGATCTGGATTAGTCTTCAGGGCTTCAGAGTTTCATGACTTTAGGGTTTCAGGGTTTCGAGGTTTCAGGGCTTCAGTGTTTCAGTGTTTCAGGGTTTCACGGTCTCAGGATCTCAGGGTTTCAGGGCTTCAGTGTTTCAGTGTTTCACGGTCTCAGGGTCTCAGGGTTTCAGGGTTTCAGTGTTTCAGTGTTTCACGGTCTCAGGGTCTCAGGGTTTCAGGGCTTCAGTGTTTCAGTGTTTCAGGGTCTCAGGGATTCAGTGTTTCAGTGCGTCTTCAGGGTTCCAATAAGTGATAGATTCCTGAATTTGTGGATATCATTTTACCGGGGGTTAGTGTTAAATGGTGTTTATACTGTGAATCCCAACCACTATCACCACTACTACCACCATCGCTGTGATCACCCCGACCACTACCATCACTACCACCATCTCTGTGATCACCCCGACCACCACCATCACTACCACCATCTCTGTGATCACCCGACCACCACCATCACACCACCACCTCCCACAACCAATATTTAAACGCCAGGAGTAAATGTTTGCGCAGTTTGGATCCAGTCAAATGTAAGAGGAAGCTCGAGCGAAATTACGCCTGCAGAGATCCATACGGCGGCGGCGCTGAAGGCAGGAGGGCGTCCTACATGTTGGGAGGGGGGAGGTAGTCGTCAGGAAACACCACTATCACCACCAATAATATCACCATCTAAACCACCACCTCCATATCATCACCACCAACACCACCACTACCACCATGCCTTTGTGTGTGTGTGTGAAGAAAGAGCCGGTATATAATCACACTGTCACGTGTTTGTGGGCGTCTACATCATTTCTCCCTGGGCAGTGTGTACACGGCGGAACGACTACAGGTGTACATGAGTGAACAGTAAAGGTTCAATATTGTACACAGGACATTGCAGACACCCAGGCTAACCCAGCACATACACACACACACACACACACACACACACACACACACACACACACACACACACACACACACACACACACACACACACACACACACACACACAACAACAGCCCCCCCAGCAAGTTGTTATTTCTCTCAGCTCCTCATGACGCTACAAGGGCTGGGGGAGGGGGTTACATTCCGTGCCTAGCCGTAATTTGTTCTGGGTCATCTATCCATTCTCATCACCCCCTTTCATTCTTAATTCCCATTCTTCTACCCCATCCTCATTCATTCCCCCAATGTTCCATCATCATCATCATCATCATTATCATCATCATCAACATCATCCCAAACTTCCTACACTCCATCATCCTTATACTTCATCATCATACCTTTTCACTATCAATGTCTCCTTCCCATCCCTCACCCCAATATTCCACACTCCATATTACCCCCCTAATGTTCTCCCCTTTCCAATCACCCCAAATGTACCCCAATTACCCTTAATCTGCCCCTCCACCAGGTTAGTTCACGGTGACGACAGATAGGGACTCAGGTGGGGGGGGGTGGCACCATTCGGAAGGTTGTGTAAATATAGCAGCTGAGACAGGCCAAGGCTACAGCCAGTCGATCAATGGTCGCACAGAGATACAGTAACTACCCATCACCCGTAACGATTCCTCCTTCACTCCGCTGCCGCCCTGGCCATCGTAACTATGTATCTACTTGTTAAGGAATGTGGCGGGAACCTTGGAATAAAACAGAAGTTATTTAAAGACAAGAGACTGTCATAATGGTGGGGAGTAATGCGGGAAGTAGCCACCAGTGGGTCGACCTTGGCGACGCCCACCGTCCTGGTCAATACGACCGTCCTACCCGAGTCCAGGCAGGTAAACACGTGTTGGACCAGCCTGGACACTACTAATATCCACCATTTATGTCGGAGACGTACGTAGCGTCAACAGCGAGGTGCATGACGATGGCGAGGCGTCACACAACACCTAAAATGAGTGTTTTGTGTAACACTACACAGGAACACCCACGTGTCTCACACCAACACACAACACTCATACATACAGAGAGAAAACAACTTTATCGAAATAACATCAATTCACACATAACTACCGCGTATCTTATGACTTATCGCTAACTAACACAATAGTATATCGTCACTGGTTCCTCAATAAATTCTAACATGAGACTTGGGCCGACCAACACGTGCCACCAAGCTTTAGCCTAGAAATTAAATATGAAAAACAAAAATCTACATAATTTTCATTTTAAAACTGAAGCAAGACCGGCGTGTGGGTGTGTTAGTGGAACGTTGCCATGTGTTTCACCTTACCCGATTGGCTCACCTGGGTCACGGTAATGAAATTAGTGCCGGTATTACCTGGACTGCTCTAGGCGCCATACTCAACAGACTTTACTCTTTCCCAGCTGTATAAACGCCGCCCATTAGTTCCTCTTCCTCCTCTTCATCTTCTTCCTCCCCTTCCTCTTCCTCCTCTTCATCTTCTTCCTCCCCTTCATCTTCCTCCTCTTCATCTTCCTCCTCCCCTTCTTCCTCCTCCTCTTCATCTTCCTGCCTCCCTATATGATGACCCAACCCTAAGTATCCTTTACCACTAATCCATCCATAAAGAACACACACACACACACACACACACACACACACACACACACACACACACACACACACACACACACACACACACCTCCCTTCCTGAGACAGTCCCTCCCCCTACGTCTTCGCCTCATTTCGTGTTTATTAACGTATTCCAGTAATAATGTCATGTCTCTTCAACGCTATTTACTCCATTCACATAAATACGTACTTGAATGTTTGATTTTGTTGTTTTCGTTATTTAGATATTTATTGACTTTAGTAGAGGACTTACTGTATATATAACAATAGTCTACTAAAAAGAAGCCACATTAAGCTTTATCTTCATTCCTAGTTCATTATAATTACACCTCTTTCTTCCTTCCTTCCTTCCTTCCTTCTCAGTTCATTACAATTACTCCTCTCCCTTCTTTCCTTCTCTTATGTTGTGTATTCATTTTATAATCCTAAAAGGAACACATCTCCCCCTTGTCATCATCATCATCACCATCATCATCATCATCATCATCTCTCTCTCTCCTTCTTAGCCTGGTCATTCATACATCCCATTAAGATACGACTCTCATTATCCACATCCAACTTAATGATGTCTTGAGCCCATTTAATTTTACCCATATCCCATCTGCTAACACCGCTGCCCCTTCCCTTACACCCTCACCCCTTCCCTTACACCCTCACCCTTTCCCTACACCCTCACCCTTTCCCCACACCCTCACTCTTTCCCCACACCCTCACCCTTCCCCACACCCTCACCCCTTCCCTACACCCTCACCCTTTCCCTACACCTCACCCCTTCCCCCACCCTCACCCCTTCCCCACACCCTCACCCCTTCCCCACCCTCACCCCTTCACAACCTCCCCACCCCTTACACCCTCCCACCCCTTCCCCTACACCCTACCCCTTCCCCACCTCACCCCCCTACACCCTCACCCCTTCCCTTACCCTCACCTTCCCCTACCCCTCCCCCCCTACAACCTCACCCCTTGCCACTGTTGTTGTCTTTATAAACCTTGTGCACTTAAGTCTCCACTCACCATTAAACTCATTCTATCTACCTGTACAGACAAAATATTCCTAGATTAAAACAAAAAATAAAACAAAAAATATATTAATTTATTTCATTCCCTTTTTGTGGGGGGGAGGGAGGGAGGGGGGGGCTAAACTTCACGTGACTGCATCGATGGGAAGAGAGCTGTTCCGCCCCAGACCAGAGCTACAGATAAGGTCGGGGCTCAGGGACTCAACACACACCAAGTAAACTACAGGAATTATACTCCCAACTTCTTGCTTCTCCCATGATATGAATAAGTAATTTGGACAAACGTTTATTCAACCTTTTTTTTTATTAAACAAGTTTGCTTGGTGTGTCGTTCATATATACACCCAATAGACTTTTGCTTGCTTGAATAAACGCAGCTAACTGTGCCCGGCTGACCTGGAGTTCACGTCGAAAGATTTATTTTTTTATTCATACACAAGAACAAAAACTTAACTCCTCGCCAGGAAGCAGCAACAAGTTTATTACTCTTAAGATAAGACTCAGAGGAGGAGAATGAACTAGTGCAGAAGACCTTGTGTTGATCATCAAAAATAAATAACAAAAATATTACTAACAAAAGTCCCAATACTTTAAAGTTATGGGAAAAATTACCAATCACAAGAGTATATTAATTCTATCGTAAATATAATCACAATAAATGGTAATATGGTCCACAGGTGATGGGGGTTTACCAAGAGGTGTAGACAGGTAAATGGGGGCTTATTAACAGGTGTAGCACAGGTGAGTCATGGGAGACACACCTATAATGAGTCATGGAAGACACACCTGTTATGAGTCATGGAAGACACACCTGTTATGAGTCATGGAAGACACACCTGTTATGAGTCATGGAAGACACACCTGTTATGAGTCATGGAAGACACACCTGTTATGAATCATGGAAGACACACCTGTTATGAGTCATGGAAGACACACCTGTTATGAGTCATGGGAGACACACCTGTTATGAGTCATGGAAGACACACCTGTTATGAGTCATGGGAGACACACCTGTACCGTGATTAAAATGTGCACCAGTTCAACACAATTTATGAACTAAACACTTTGGCCAACACAAAAATGGTAACTCGTCAATAGAACACAATAAAGTTTTTCGTCAATACACGATAAAAAAAAACATATAATCACAAAAAAAAAGAAATTGGCCAATACATAAAAAAAAATAACTTTCGCTCAAAAAAACACAAAAACACGACATTTGATCAATATAAAAGAAGAAAAACTTAGTCAACACACACACACACACACACACACACACACACACACACACACACACACACACACACACACACACGCACACACACACACACACACACACACACACACACACACACACACACACACAAAAACATCCTGTTTTGAAGAAAAGGAAAAAACAAATTGAATAGAAGAGAAAAAAAAAAAGGGTGTGTTTATTAGGAAACGAAAACTGATTGAAGAGAGTGTGGATTATAGGGAAGGAGGGGGGGAGGAGAGAGTGGAGGAGAGAGAGAGGGGAAGTACAAATCTGGGTTTAATAGGGAAAAAATAGGGGAGACATATAGACAATGGAGAGGGACGTGAGGTGTAGGAAGAAAATGAGGGGAAAAAGGGAGGGAGGGAGAGAGGGAGATGAAAGGTAGGCAGGAGAAGAGAAAAAAGAGGGAGGGAGGAAGGAAGGAAGAGGAGGAGAGAGGGAGAACTAGAGGGAAGAGACCAGGAATTGAGAGGTGAAAGAGGGATGAAAGTAGCCAGGAAAAGAGAGGGAGACATGAAAAGGGTGAGAGGGAAGGAAGAGGGAGGGAGGGAGAGAAAAAGAAGGGGGAAAGAGGATTACCTGGAAAATATACCAAGAGTGGAACACACACACACGCGCGCGCGCGAGAGAGAGAGAGAGAGAGAGAGAGAGAGAGAGAGAGAGAGAGATGGAAGGAGAAAAGAAGGGAATGGAAAAGAAAACGAAAGAGAGAGATGGGAAGATACAAACGGTGTGTGTGTGTGTGTGTGTGTGTGACAGTGAAGGGGCGAGGGGTGGTTAGGGAATTAGCGTGTAGATTGGACTCTTGTATCAGGCATGAAGGGGAAGGAGTGACGAGTACGGTGACCTCCCCTTCAGTGTGGGAATAAGACCCAGTTGAGGGGAAAGACACTATCCTGAAGAAGGGAGGAGGGTGGCTGGCTGGCCTATCACAGAAGAGAGAATTGAATATGGCCAGAGTGTAAAAGATCGCGTCATGCAGTTGGCCAAGGACATCATGAGACACTTTGGGCTTGACACAGAGAGTAAGACAGTGGGCGTTGATTATGGTGTACTGATGGAGGGTGGAGGATAGTTAAGGATCAAGGTGACGGAGGTCGTGTGTGTGGAGGAGAAGAAAGATTATCAAGAAAGCACGAACAGATTCCCGGAAAACCCTCAGTGCTGATGGAAAAATAATCTCTTGGATTTGGTAACCGCTGCACGGAACACGGAGCTCCGACAGAGAGAAAGGAAATAGAGAGAGAAGTGGGCAGAGAACACGAAGGAAAAAAATTAATACGGTAAGATAAGACTTTCAAAACACTCGCTGAAGCTTCAGTTGAGAAACAAGATCACGTTATGACTGAGAAATATTTACGAGACAAAGGCCAAGAAACACCACCAAAAAAAACGTAAAATCACTGAGAGTTTGCAAGAAAAAACAAAATTAAATAAACCAGATCTCAAGAATAAAGGTGACCAAGAACATGGGTCTAAATTAACCACCAGGTGAGCTATAAAGATGACCTTAACCTGAGGAGGACCCACCTGCAGGTATCCATCAAAGACACAGAGAAAACAAACAACAATATCGAAGGACCAGACCCACCAGGAGGGAGTAGATTGGTGGGGGAGGGGGGAAGGGGGGGGAAGGGGGGAAGGGGGGAAGGGGGGGGAAGGGGGGGGAGGCAGTTCTGGGGGATATTTTTATGTGACTATGGGGACGGAAGCCAGCGAGGAGGACGGAGGCTTTAGGAACCCAAATCCCGAGGAGCAGAAAAATAACACGGGGTACATGAGTTGGGGATTGTTGGGATGAAGCTGTGGGAAGGGCGATTGCCTGTGGATGGACGCTCTCCTCCTCTCACCCCCCTCATTCCCCACCCTCCCCACCCACACACATACAGACCAGTAAATTCCGTCTTCTATGTACAGTAGAAATGTGGTTAGACCTGGGCGTGGAGAGACAGACACACACACAATGAGAAACACTTGGGGGGGTATGTAGAGAGAGATAATGAATGTTATTATAAATCAAAGTAATTGTATTATATGTGAAGGTAATTACGTTACTATGACAGGTGTACCACAGGTGAAGGAGGATATGTAATGAATGACAGGTAAATAGGTTCACAATAACAGTTATACTACAGGCATCAGTGGATATATAACATTAACTATCATAAGTAACAGAGATTATCCTAAAATACCAGCAATAACACCCAAGCAGGATGATAATAATAATAATAATAATAATAATAATAATAATAATAATAATAATAATAATAATAATAATAATAATAATAATAATAATAATAATAATAATAATAATAATACAAAGAACAACAGAATACTATAAGATATACAACAAGCCACAACAGGTAGACGACGATAGCAGCAGTATATAAACTACAGAGAGAGTTATACTACAAGCAACAACTACAGAGAGAGAGTTATACTACAAGCAACAACTACAGAGAGAGTTATACTACAGAACAAAAGTATAGAGATCAAATACAGAGCAGGTGACAATAAGGCTATGCTATAATGACAAGTGCCCCACGGGGAACAACAGCGGGTATATTTACAATGACAGATGAACGTCAGGTGAAGATGGGGTATTAATGACTGGGTATGCTACAATGACAGCTGTAGTAGAAGCAACAATTGGGAGATACAACAATAACAAACATACAGGTATATTACAAGCACAATTAATCATTCAATAAAGACAGATATACCACAGAATGATGAACGTGGATATAAGCTATTGACAACAGGTGTATATCACAGGTGTCAACAAGTGCACTACAGATACTAAATACAAAACGTGCAAAAGACTTCCTCTCAATAAATATATCTACCTGTTTTTATTATTATACGACCAAGACACCTCTGTTTCACTCATTTTGACAGCCGTCTTGACACACACACACTAGACGGTCAACTCTTATGAACTAGTATAGGACGGGCTGTGCTGGGTACGTTTGTGTGTAAGGCCGCTGTAAGTGCTGGGACGGCAATAGGGTTCTTGAGATGACTCCTGTGTTAAGGCCGCTGAGGGAGGACCATCACCTCTGTTGTGTCTGCCAACCTGTAGTGTGATATGACAAGTGAGATGAGCCAAGGTGCAAGTGGTGATATACGCTATTGAACACCATTTAAGTTGCTACTATACACTTAAATATAACACCAGGTGAAATACTATAATACTAATGCCACATATATTAAACCCTCTCAATAACGGACCGTTCAGTAAAGTTATGGATATAGAAAACCCTCTTAATAACAGACTTCTCATTAATGGATATTCTCATTAACAGAATCCTCCCAAAATATTAAAATTGTTCTTTACATCAATAAAGAGACAAACATTATATAGTACACACACACACACACACACACACACACACACACACACACACACACACACACACACACACACACACACACACACACACACACACACACACACACACACACTGGTAACCCCAAACACTGACGAGTAAATAGACTTACAGTGGAAGAGAAACGTCCACAGAAGCAAAAAAAAAATTAGGTGAGATCTTTAATCCTGAGGTCAGTATAGCTGATTCCCCTTCCCTTCCTTTCTCTCCTCCCTCCTACCCCCTGCCCTCCTACCCTCCCCCTCCCCTCCCCACAGAGCAGCATGAATAATAGAAGTGGTCAGCAACACCACACCAGACTGGCCGCCTACATCATAGCTCTACCCCGCCTCTCTGTCACCACCCACTCACTCACCACTCATATATACAGTAAAAACATTTTTACAAATCATCAATACCTCCACTAACTTAACATGTGTGTGTGTGTATGTGTGTGTGTGATTTCTTTCAACACCACAAATTGATTTTTTTTAGTTTAATTGTGCGACAGGTGCAGCTTACACCCCCTCCCTCCCTACCTGCCTGCCTTCCCAAACCAATTCCGTCCTGTCCTAACCTAACCTAACCTAACCTAACCTAACCTAACCCATACCCTCCTAATCTAAGCCAAAGCAAATAATTTCCCCTTGACGCACACATAGAAACACAGGGATCAAGAGAACACGTTTTCCTTCCTTCCTTCCTTCCTTCCCATCCCTCCTTCCTTCCTTCCTTCCTTCCTCTCCCCCTTCCTTCCTACCTGTTAACATACACTTGCACATGTCTAGATGACCCGCGTAGCCATACCATTAAAAGTTTCGATTCACAGTTTAGTCAATTACTGTGAGGAGGACCTGATGGTGGGCTAACTCACTCAACAGTCGATATGGAATGCTAACCCCCTCCCCTATTACCCCCCCTCCTTCCTTCCTCCTTCTCCCCCAAACATCAGTGTAGTTCTCATCCCCTTAGAGTTCTATTCTCCCTAGGCCTCCCTTTCCACTAAGCTCCTTTCCCCTTAAAGTCCCTTGTCCAAAAAAGGTGAAAGCTCACTACCCTAACCCCACCCCCACCCATTCCCTAAAAGAACTCCCACCCTTAAACGCTCCCTTCCCTTTAAACTTCCTTCCCTCCTTAACCCCCCCTCACCCCCTTTCCTCCCCATCCCCGATAACATTTAAGTATCGTGTCGGCATCCGGCTGTACCGTATCTATACTCCCATCTCTCCGGGCAATAAATTCATTCCTGAAAGCGAAAGGTCGACCAACAGAGGACAGGAACCTTATTCTCTCCTTCTCCACCTGGCGGAGACCCAAACTCACTTGATTGATGTTAAGTGAATGTAACAGTCTAGGTGTGAATCTTATTAATTATGATGTTATATTTGGGATTTTATTTGATTTCTTATTTTTCGACTTCTTTAGCTAAACACACACACACACACACACACACACACACACACACACACACACGCACACGCACACACACACACACACACCACACACACACAACAAAAGGTCAGGTGAAGGGAGGTATTCGAGCAGCTCCTCACGTAGTAGGTATGGGCCGTTTGGGCGGGCGTGAGTCTCTGTAGTCTTGGCTCCCAGCTGGTGTGCACACACACACACACACACACACACACCTGAATGCCACTCACCTGCTTGATCACGCACACGTCACCTCCCCCACTGTGTTTAAATTCCACTGTAACAACGCCTCAGTGTCATAACAATCCACACTGTCTACGAGCATAATCCACACCGTCTACGAACATAATCCACACCGTCTACGAGCATAATCCACACAGTCTCCGATATATCCACCTAAAAGGCATATTTGGTGCTGAGGTCTCCGTTCTTCTCTCCGTGTTGCTTATCGTGTGACGGTATGGCTACGAGCGACACGTGATGAAGTATGTATCAGGAACTCCGGGAAGGCCAGGGCGTGGTGCCAGTTACCACGATACTGAAGGGGTGAGGAGGGTCCGTCTGCCTGCCTGGCTAGCTGACTGACTGCCTGGCTCCCTCCCTCCCTGCTGCTTAGCTTGGCCTGACCCACCGACCGTCCACACACACACACACACACACACGTAGTCACCTTAATGGATCGAATTTATTGATTACCCGAACATGATATATCCCTTGGGGCTCACACGCCACCACTAGCACCACTCCTCCTTCTGTATACACCATTACTAACACCGTAACACTATACTAGCACCAAGAGCATTATTATAATAGCGTCACCCTCATTTTCACAATCGGTGTAGCACCCCTTCTCTCCCCCTACACCTGCACCTGTTATCTTCACCATCAGCTCCGTCATATTTATAATTATCACTACCATCACCATCACCAACACTATTATCACTGTCATCTCCAACACCACCACTACCATCACCACCACCACCATCTCCACCACAATTTTTACCACTACAATATAATGATTGATAACCAGGCCCCCCCCCCCCCGTTACCATGGAGACAGAGGGGGGGCAATAACTCCCTACACTCAGGTAAGAAAATACTTATTAATTATCGATCCCGTCCACCTATACCAAGTTTCATTGACATTTCATTTCTATGTGTTAAAGTTATTGTGTTTACAAGACGGACGGAGAGACGGACAGACAGATGGACAGACGGACGGACGGATGGACGGACGGATGGACGGAGGGATGCTATTGCCATCACCCCATCTCTTGTGTACGGCGCAATATAACGCTATCTTCACCACCACCACCACCACTAATAACCCCTCCTTCCCTCACCTACACAACAACAACCATCACCCATAACAAACAGCTGCTGCTTCTATACAACACACCACGACGCAGTTACCAGGTGCAGGAGGGAGAGGGAGAAGGGGAGGAGAGGGAAGGGGAGGAAGGGGGGTAAGGGAAGGGAGGGGGAGAAGGGGAGGAAGGGGGGAGGGAGGGAGGGAGGGGTCACACACACACAAGTAGGCCATGTGATCACCAGTGTGAACCTGTGCCTCCCTCCCGCCTGGTGTTCCGATTGTCGTGACCCCCAGGCATAACTTCCACTCATCCTAGCCTCCCCTGTCACGCTCACTACACCACCACCTGCCTCCCTACCTACCGACTACAGCACGGTGTTGAGGAGGAAGGAAGGAAGGAGGGAGGGGGGGAAGATAGATAGAGGAAGGAGTAAAGAGAGAGGTGAAGAGGAGTAGGAAAGATGAAGAGGAAAAACAGATAAATGTAATAAGAGGAGAAGGGGGATAGAACGGGATAAAAGAGATGGTGTTGGAAGCGTGTCAAAAAGTAAGGAAGAGGGAGAGAGAAGATGATGAAGGAAGATAAGGAGAAAGAATGGGAAGACAGCGTAGTGTGGATGGGAAGGGGGTTTGGAAGAGAGAGGGGGCAGGCAGGCAAGGAGGGGAGGGGAGGGAAGATTTAGGTAGGAAACAAGATAGGGAGGAAGAGGAGGAGTTTCTAGCTCTGAAGGATGTGGTTTATTACGTGTGATTATGTGCCAAGACTTATACTGAAGGTGGAGCTTATCGGAAAAAGATACAGTGTGTGTGTGTGTGTGTGTGTGTGTGTGTGTGTGTGTGTGTGTGTGTGTCGGGAAATAAGAGATCTCCTATTGCCATCACCATTCCCATTACTACCACCATTACCAACAGTTTCTCTACCTTCCATTACCAACACTAACAACAACCACCACTACTATCCACGTGTCTACCAATTGACTACTATCCACGTGTCTACCACCATTATCCACGTGTCTACCACACTATTATCCACGTGTCTACCACCATTATCCACTTGTTCACTCACCATTATCCACGTGTCTACTCAATTACTATCCACGTGTCTACCACCATTATCCACGTGTCTACCACCATTATCCACGTGCCCACCATATAACAGTATCCATTAGTCCTAAAATCTTCCCTCCTCCTCCACCTTCCCTTCAGTCTCGGCTCCATATTTTGCCTCGTAACTTCACCGCTAACCTCATCCTCTTCCTGGTCTACTAAATCTTCTCTATGTCTCTATATATATCCTGCCAGGTGAAAACTTCCCCATTCCCTTACGAGGTTTATTTCCTCCCTCTCTCCTTTATACACACACACACACACACACACACACACACACACACACACACACACACACACACACACACACACACACACACACACACACACACACACACAAGGATAAATGTTAAAGAATAAGAAAGAGGAAAGAGGAATTGGGTAAGAAGAGGAGGAGGAGGTGAATCACACGAGAGAGAGAGAGAGAGAGAGAGAGAGAGAGAGAGAGAGAGAGAGAGAGAGAGAGATAAAGGGGTCAAGTTACCATTACATTCCACTCAGGACTGAAACAGCATCCAGGCAGAAGCACCCCCCCTCACCCCACCCCCCCTCCCTACCTCTCCCTCACCCTCCTACCTTCCCTCACTCCCCTACCTCTCCCTCACCCTTCTTACCCTAACAGAGGCTCTTCCGGGTTATAGTGGTAATGTATTTAGCCTCTGAAGTAGTGAAGAAAATTCGAGGGACCCCAGGATGCAAAAACGGCACAGTGGTAGTCCAGATTATAGCACTATAATCATGTTGTATGTATGTATGTATGTATGTATGTACTCGTATAGACAGACAAAGGTGCTTCACAGAACACAGCAAAAACCTACACTACAAGACAGACATATAGACGGTAATTACCAATGACAGACAGACTATATAGGGAACCAGCATCTCTTCTTCCTCGTCACCCATTCATAACAGACAGACCACTAAAGACGGGAACCACTTTATCCAAATTACCACTCACGTAAATTGCCTTTCTCGGGATTCTTCTTCTTGTTAGTATTATTTTTTTAAGGTAATTAATAAAATGTCAATTTCCTTCAGACAGTGAACTAACTCCCTTTGTGGTGAGAAAAATAACGACAACTTGACATTCTCTCTCGTATTTTGACAAGATAAATAAATAAACCTTGTAAAAATATAAAAAATTATAAATAAATAACTATCCCTACTTTTATTAATGTTTCTATGAGATACAATAAAACACACACACACACACACACACACACACACACACACACACACACACTAATGAACGTAAACAAAGGTAAAAAGAAACATTAATTACCTCATTAGTGAAACTCTGTGAACTGTGTCATCATTTTCGACTCATCTGCCTGTCGTAATATTCCGGCAGGTGAGTGGAATATGAAGGAGATGAATGAGAATGGCAAATGAAGGAAGGTGGAAGTTGGGTTGGGTTGGGTTGGGTTGGGTTGGGTTGGGTTGGTTATGGTAATTATAAACCCTAGTAAAATTCCTGGTATGAATCATTTGTCTGGCATAGTGTGAGAGGTACGAGAGGTGTGAGAGGTACGAGAGGTGTGAGAGGTGTGAGAGGTATGAGAGGTGTGAGAGGTATGGGAGGTATGAGAATTACGAGAGGTGTGAGAGGTATGAGAGGTGTGAGGTGTGAGAGGTATGGGAGGTATGAGAGGTGTGAGAGGTATGGGAGGTATGAGAATTACGAGAGGTGTGAGAGGTATGGGAGGTATGAGAGGTGTGAGAGGTATGGGAGGTATGAGAATTACGAGAGGTGTGAGAGGTATGGGAGGTATAAACGTTTGCACATAAACAAAACACAATCCCAACGAGAAGACAGTTGGCCAAAAGTCATGCTAACATATGCGTGTATAGAGTGACAACAAGGTCTCAATTCTCCTCTTCCGCTACACAACACAACGAGATGTACAACACAGAGAACAGTCTTAGATCACCTGTCATCATGTTTATCACCTGTTAGTTAAACGAGGCCAGGTCAACACTCATGGGTCACCTGACGCTTATATATCAAGAGAAAATGGTTTAGAAGTTGTCGTGTTTGGTGTCATCTGAGTGACCACAATGACTCACCCCACCCCCACTACTCCACCCCCGCCCCATCCACCCACAGACACGGGCAGTGGACCCTAGCCAAAGTTCTCCCTCCTTCAACTTGGTCAAAATCTTGGAATAACTCACCGATCTCTCTCTCTCTCTCTCTCTCTCTCTCTCTCTCTCTCTCTCTCTCTGCCAAAAATATTTCAGGGATCCGAGTGAGGAAGATATTGGACTGAGGGCGGACGGGAAGAAGAACCATGGAAGTTGGTGATTCCTTCCTCATGACGGCAGGAAGATGTGTGTTTAGTACAATACGAGTACAGTTGAGGGAGGTGTCTAAACATTATAAATTAGGGGATAAACAAGACAACTATTCTGATTATACACTGGTCTCTTCTAAGTAACTCAATGAATAAAAATGATAAAACATGAATAAACACATACATTAAATGATAAATAAATAAATAAATAAATAAAGCAATCGACAGTTCTATGGATGTAACCTAATTTTCTGGACGTCACAGAGACCAGTTGGAAGAGAACCTAACTCGACAATGAGTGAGAGGAGAGGAAAATTACCCTCAAATATCAATCACTATAAACCAGAGTCCAGTTTCTTATAGGCTCGTAATGTATGCATTGGTTATAAGAACAAAACACATCTACAGTAGTTATTGTAATCTAAGGGGCACATTCTGAGACATTTTTAAACCACTATCTCTGTGTCGTAGCTGAAGTGAAACAGTTACGTCAAGGGAAAAAACATATATCACCAATTTTCCCTCGATTCGAACACCAAGGAAACTTCTCTCTACGTCACGAAAAGTTTGAACAAAAACCCTGACAACTTTTTCCCTGGCCATATAAACTGTACAGGGTGTAACAAAAATCTAAGAGTCGTAAGAGATTTTCCGACTGACTCTTCCGGTAGGGTTGTCAAAATCCTTCGTCCGTTGTGTTATATATTGTTTTCAACACAATTTTTTATAGATATTTTTTTTAGTGACTGTACATCTGTCTGTCGTGAGCGTGTGTATACAAGTACTTAATTTCATGTTTTACAGTATAGCAGAGTATTGACGGTAATTACTGAACTTTAAGTCATCAATACACAACTACAAACTCGACATTAGAGTAATTAACGAGTGTAAATAATATGACATTTAAGTTCTTTTAATAAACAAATAATTTACGCATAAAAAGTAACAGTAATTGTAATAACAAATTTTATTCTGTTAACACTTCTTGATTTCCCACGTGTAAACTGACATGGTTGGTGTAAATTGTTATTGTAATAATTTATAGTAATTTCATAATAATTTAAATGTTAATATTAATTCTCAACCATAAACAACTTGAACTTTTTTGTCTAAGTCACCAAAACAAGAAAAAAATATGGTGTTAAGAGCGAGTTAATTTGCACACACACACACACACACACACACACACACACACACACACACACACACACACACACACACACACACACACACACACACACACTGATCCTTACATACATACACTGCGATTAATATATACACAAGTATCAAGACTCATGACCATAAACTTAAAGGTGTTACTGGTGGTTTGTGAAGGAGTCGCTACTGACTGCCCACTGTGTAATATTTTCCTACATTATTTACGGCGTGGAATTCCAAGAACTAAATGTTATCAATTACAATTCGTGGAACTAAAATCTCGTCGAAGTACAGAGCTTCACCTAAGGTTGTTTTTAACGTCGATGTATCCCAGAATTTCGACTCTATGCCATCTACATCCTATCTGTTGTGGATGGTCGAGAGAGTTAACAGAGTGTGAGTGAGTGAGTGAGTGAGTGAGTGTGTGTGTGAGTGAGTGAGTGAGTGAGTGAGTGTGTGAGTGAGTGAGTGAGTGTGGAGTAGCGACGGACGGTACAAGCAGTATCTCCCGAAGGCTCTCAGATGAAATATTTCCATGTGTGTCACTGGCCAGAGATGAACAATGTTTCATATATGTAAATCAAGCTGGGTTGGGGGGGGGGGATACCACTCTTCTGTCACGAGAAGTAAACACTGACTGCTGACTGGGTCTTGACTGTGTAGCTGCTGCTGTTTGGGTTAAGTGACGTGGATATAGAATTGTTTGCTGCTATCATCTCTTGTGTGACCTCCGTGACACACACACACACACACACACACACACATCGACTATCGGTTATCAGCCAAAGTACACAGCGCCACAAGGACCCTCATCTGTCTGCCCTCTGTAAACACCGGCCCACAGTAGTGATGTGACCTGCTGTCGGCTAATATGACCTAGCCTATGTCCTACCTAGTCTAACCTAACCTAACCTAACCTAAACATAATCTAACCAAAGCCAAATCAAATCTAACCTAGCTTAATCTGCCTTAACCTCATCAAACCAAATCTGACTTAACACAATCGAACCAAACCAAACCAAACACAACCAACGTACAGTATAACCAAACAAGCAATTGCCTTTAGAAACTGTTCCTAGTCTTCTACATTCCTTCGACAATATCCCCCCCCCCCAACACACATTGCCTTCTTTTCAACCCCGTTTCAAATGCCTCAATAATAATATTCTGTGCCCCAGTTTTCCGTCACAGAAAACCCCTTACTCTTTGATGTTGTCGTTTATTCAATATTTACCTCAGTACCTCCCACGATAATAAAATCCTTTCTCCACCCCCTCACCCCCCCTCCCCCACCCCCTCACCCTCCACCGCTAAATTGTCTTGATATTTACGAATTATAACTTTTTAACACTATTTACTTCCCTTACATAAATGCTCCCCGACAGATTTAATTTTCTCTACTTGTTTTTTCCCCTCCAAGAATCCCTCTCTCCCTACATTAAATTATTTCTCCTAAAATAATAATTCCCCTCACAGATAAAGGCTCCTATGCCTCTTCCCTACATCAAATGATTTAACCTAATAATTTCCCCTAACAGAAAATGGTTTTAATCCTTCCCACCTCCATCTACAGTACTTCCCCCAAACAATTTTCCGAGTAGAAAATCCCTCGAAAATCTTCTCCTTATATCTAATTATTTCCCCAGACTATTTCCCCTCTCCTTAGATATTCCCTAGATGTGTTCCCGGACCTTCCCTGAACTTTGATTGGACGATAACGCCATCGCCTTGACGTAGATTGGACGGCAGCGCAAGCACTATGACGTTTATTGAACAACAACGCAAACCCTTTGACGCTGATTGGTCAACAGCGGATGCACACTGACGTTAATTGGACGAAGTACGAGAGACCAGTTGCACTGTTGTCACGCTCATTAGATGTCTACCTGTTGCATGAAATCAACTAACCTAGTTAAGTGATTCAATAAACTGATCAATTAACTATCACAAGGTACATTACATCATTTTGGTGTCCATTGGCCGTGTAAACACTCACCAACTATAAATGTATCACAATTTAATTTAATCTCACTACCCTAACTAAATCAAACACAAACTTACTCATAAGACACACGTCAGAGGTCGGTGTTCGTGCTCCCTATACCACCATAGTCATCTAGTGTCTTTGGAAAATTACGTTCCTTAGACACCATAAATTTAAGTAACCAAAATTATCTTTATTCAGTCATTATATTATTCATTCGATCACTTTTACTATATCCCAGATGAGAAATAAACGCACGTATCAGAAGAAAAACTGCTTTCGAAATGATAGTCGGCTTTACCTGTACAACATAGCTTTTCTGAATACCATCTCCCCCTCCCTCCACCTGTACGGAGGGCGAGGGAGTATTGAAAGCGTCGGTCAATCAATCCACACAGAAAAACTCTACCAACACAATAACCATTGTTGGGCTTGCTTTCACTCAGTCTATGATGCATTTTAAAGGGCATAATTCCCTTAATAATGGTGCTGTAAACCCGTTCAGTTCTGGCAAACAATGTCATTATAGGTCAAGGTGAAGGAGGCGAGGTTTGGCAGTGTTTCTACTGCTTGGTCTGGGGCAGCGCTCGTCCTGTTGACACCGGCAGACAACAGGTCGATGCAGTCACTTGTTCTTATGACGCCCACCTAACATATAGCCTGATCTTTTATCAAAAAATAAGAAATCCACAATTTAAAATATTAGTAAACCATTATTAATTACATTATCATTTTCTAAAAAGTAAAACAACATATTTATTGCCACAATCATCATTCACAGTAAATTTAGTTTCGCGACCATTCAGTTTTCAGGAAGGGAGTCTCGTGTGAGTGGCTGGCTTAACGACACATTGACAGGGCGCTGAAGGAGAGCACTCGTAAAAATATAATAAGGGGGAACGAATTGTGGTATATGAATGCATGGTATAGTGGTAGTAATACAGTGTTCCTCTATATTGTGATAACTGTATCGACATATAATGAACCAATGGCTACTGTGGGGGGGATGATGTTATCGCTGATGGGAAATAAATACCAAAATACGGTATATATAAAATGGTATTATTACCCAAATGGTCAATATATTCAATTTACACTTACAGTTTGGTAAATTATTCGAAGTTCATTAATATGTAAACAAAATCACAACTCATTCTAAAATTAACATATAGTCCAGTGTGTGTGTGTGTTGTGTGTTAAGCTCCTTTAACTAGTGAGCCATCTTGACCTCCCTGAAAGTCAATCGAGACCCATTAGCAACCAGCACTCTTTTTACCCTCTCCCTAGCCACTATTAAGGTGTCGAGGTAGAAAGCTTTATGTAACTGGGCCGGCCGGTACCTTTGTTGGCATGTATGAATTGCACTTACGTATAGACAGGTGGATATATACCTTTGTGTACGGGAAGGTGTGTGGTATTTTCCTTTTCTCTTTCTTATTTGGACTTTTCACATTAAATTCAACCTTCCACTTCAACACTGGTCCGTCACACAACAATGTCCACAGCTAACGAACAGCAACATAGAGAAACTGAGATCGGAACAAAAATCCTAGCAGGGTTTTTTTTTTCGCACCAGAACTAAATCATAAAAAAAATGCGTTTCCGGTTTCCTGACAGACCCTTCACCCCCCTTTGTGTTGCTGCTGATCCTAAACCTTTTCCGGAAATTAAGTAAAAATAAATAAATAAATCAGTATTCAGTATTAAATGTACAGTGACCTCCAGTTGTGCTGTTACCCCCTATAATGCCTCCCTTATCCATGTGGCACCGTGGCACTACTCTCGTGGCTAAAGGGAACTCATTGATAAAGCAGTTTCCGAGTATTTGTTTTTGTCAGTATCTGTAAACATGTATTAATAGTCGAAAGAATATTTAATCTCAATACTAATCAGGTTACATGTCGAAGGAGCGTCATATGTGAATCTGGGGTGGGTTGAACAGCCAGCCACTCCATAAGTTGTATGTCTGGCCAAAAATTCACATCCCAAAAAACACCGTTTTCCGTGTTATGGAGATATGCGTTCGTTAAACGGTTTTTGAGAAGAAGAAAAAAATTACCCTAATTTTATATCTCTCAAAAGATTGCTTTTTCGGCCATATTTCCCAGGAAATCGTAATTTGGGGGATGTGAATTAAAACCAATAAATAAATAATATAAAATAAAATTTGGAGAGAAAAACTGAATAAACACAAAGGAGATTAGATTAGTTTTCGCCAAATCCCAATAAATAAATAATATAAAATAAAATTTGGAGAGAAAAACTGAATAAACACAAAGGAGATTAGATTAGTTTTCGCCAAATCCCCATGATTCTCATGGCATTCTGTGTCGCCAGTTGGTTGGCAGGTCCTCGCCACGACTCGTCTTCGAATGACAGATTACTTCCATAAGAGAGATCAAACAGCACACTCCAACACGCTCACATGAGGTGAATAATCGCGTCGAGCTCAATGGAGTATACAAAGATAAAAGACACAGGAACCAACCGTAACAAGTCGCGCTTGTTGTGTGTGTGCCAACGAACCCCGTGGCCATTGCTGGTCACATAATTACGAATAAATGTATGCAGTAAGTAAAAAATATGATGGATAAGAAAGTGAGAGACAACTCTAAATCTTGACGGGCTGTTTGGAATTTTTCTAAATGATAAAATGCATTAAAGCAAATATTCTAGGAAACATTATCATCACGTTTTGCGGCTATTTTCCACGCTTGCGTAAGTTAGCCATGATAACCTGATGCATTGGTGTCCCGGTTGCCCCCAGACATAGAGCAAGTTTTACGGCTGGGTGGCCTTCGTATCGCCAACCTACTTTTACAATGTGGAACAGGGAATTATTTGCAGGACCTCCAAGCGCCCTCTTAGCTGTTATGGCAGAGTCGCTACTCCATTAGGTATACGCCAAGATGACCCGGTTACCCAAAGGTTTTAGTGCGTGCTACTATTGTATGCTATCTACCGAGTTGGATTTGGTCTACCAGGATATTTACGCTGTAACGTCCATTAACCGAATATATATATATATATATATATATATATATATATATATTAGGATGGTGGCACTGTAAGATAAATAATTTCTTATCATGTACTTTTTTTTCAAAAGTTTTAAATGAGCGATTTGTTAAACTGTTTATGTAGCTGCTTGAGCAGTGACAATGACTATAGTAAACGTCTCTGTTGTGCTTTTAATGCACAGATGCAATATTACAAATTCATTAATTCCTGTAAATTTATGTGGCACGAAGTCTATCTCACCCCCTGAGCCCTAAGGAATCAAAAATGTTCTCCAACAATCTATCACTCATTATACATGGCAAGTTTCCCGCTTAATATGACATTTTTATCCATAAGTCTTTTTACAGCTTCTCTGTGCATACAGTACATACTCTTCTCATGTTTTTCACTAATGTACATTAATATGGGGTAATGTACTACCTGTACTGATAAGTGTTTACAATAAATCTTACAAAAACACCAAACAAACCTTGAATAATATTCACCCAACAAATATGTACAGGTAATTGGTAATAACCCATCCGTTAGCAAATAAAACTCACAAAAGCTTTAAAAGTTATTGTTGAGTCTTTTATCACCTAATTTTTATACAGAATATGGACTGTATTTTTGTATATACAGCATAGCATGTACGGTACAGTACATCATCTCTAGGAGGGAAAGAGTGCACCATGCTAAGTTTCAGACAATCCACTGAACCTCTTCTGATAAATACCTACACTAACCTAATGATGTACAGTATAGAGAAACAGGAGTTACAGGTACCTATTACACACAGTACATGGCAACTTTACCGGATTACCCATGAGACTCCCAGGTCACCTACTTTTGCATTTCCTGATTAAGATTAATACAGCACAGCACAGTACTACTGAATTAATTTTTTCTTAAGAAAATTTTTCATATACTGTACTGTGCTGTACATTATTCCCAGTGTTAGACTTATACCATAAGCAAACAGAATGGCTCCATTGAGAGGTGCAGCTTTGCTGGTCAACAGTTTTAATGAGACACTCACTGAAAGGCCATTATGTATATACAGTATTTCCCACTTGATATTTCTGTTTCATATTATCTAAAATTTCAGAAAAGTAATAAGACATGAAATACTGGTACATTCTTTAAAAATATATACAAATATAGGACACGACACTTGACTGAGGATCTCGCCATAGAAAAACCTTCTGAATTTCCTTGCTTAAATATTAGTACAGTACATTACCGGTACCGAGTGTATATTGTTATACAGTACAGTATTCCTTCTCATGTCCAAGGACCCTCCAAAAAATGATCACTTTCAATAATGATAAAAATGCTCAGAACTTCCTAATCAAAATGAACCAAAGAGGAATTAAAGCTTTAATAAAAATATCTAAAATAACTGTGGACTAAATAATGTCTTCTTTTTTTCCTTTCAGGATGTTCCTATAACATTTGTTTTAATGCAAAAAATTTAAATACTGTCAGGATGCATACAGAAAAATTACTCAATATTGCTACTTAAGGATTTGACAAGCAAGCCAAAGACTCTACACCTAGGTACCTGTACAGTACTATATATTATTTGTGCAGTATATTTGTAATGTCTATGTATAATGTATACCTGCTTTGTCTATAGAAATGTTGAATCAATGTAAACTTGTATGGTATAACGAATATTTTACAGAATACACTTCTATAAATCTGCACTACATAACTAACTAATCTTCAGTGCTTCATAAAACAAACCACTGCTGAGCCGTGTCTCATTTTAAGAGAACTAAAATTACTGAGATCCATACCCAAGTTCAGCACTACTCAGTTGCTTGTCCCTTTTAATATCAGCCAAAATACAGTTACAATTTTCACCAATGCACTGAAGCACAAAAGGTCACAGTCTACGTGCCATTTCCAAAGTAAATACAAAGTTGGTTTTTCCTTGCTTCCCCATCAAATTTGCATTCTATGCACTATAACAAACACATTAGTGAAAATTCGGAACGAAATTAGGCTTTATTAAGTCCAAAAAGCCATTTCAGACATTTGACAAACTTAATCCCGAAGTTCATATGAGCTGGTTAAAAAAATCCTTATCACGCAAATACTTCATACAACAGGTACTATAGTGTTAAGATATAAAAGATACCTTCTAAACAAATAAATTTCAAAATTTAGGAAGCCAACACACATATACCTGAACTGGGTATAGGCAATATGATTCAAGTACTGTACAGTACCAGTACAATAAAATATTGCACAAAATTTTTTATGCTTTTCAAAAAGTACAGATCAATAATGTACTGTATTAAGAACAGAGGTATACCACTAAATTAACAGTTTTGAGGACAGATTTAAATTTTTTTTATACTACCTGTATACAGTATGTAAAAGTACTACACTGTAATTCATGGGTCCACTGTCTGGACTGAAAATATGCTTTTGAATTTACTTTAGAAATGGCACACACACACACACACACCTTCAGCACTGTGGCTGAATGACAAAGACCCAAGATGCAGAGGCCACGGTCTACTTTCTACTTCTAAGTAAATCCTGGAGAGTTTTTTGGATAGTTTCAACAATAGGTCCATTAAGTACTGGTATATTTACTTTTAGCCTCTTCGCCACTGATCGGCTCATTGGCCACTTGGGCGGTTGGTCATGTCTCTGTTACACACTGTTGGCAAGTACTGGCTCAAGAATGTACCTGAACCTGCTCCAGTGTTGGTCAAGTCTTGTCTTGAAAGAGCTCACACTCGGTGCCGTCACAACACTCTCTGTTAGATTGTAACAAGAGTTTACAGCTCTCACTCCGAAAAAGTTTGCCCTCACAATTTTCTGGATTTGTGGCTTCTTCAACCTTGAGCTGTGACCCATAGTAAGGTGTATATTCACGTACAAATTTGTTATAGACAATGAACTAGCAATACTATTATCATTACTATAATGTTTCTAATATAAATGGAAGACTAGAAAAAATGCTGTACAGTACAAACATTCACAAACGATTGCATCACAGTATCAACAGTACAGTATAAGTCACAAGAACACCTACATGTTTCTCAGATTTTCATTACATTTAGTAACTTATCAGTGGCCAAAATAGAACTGTTATAATTCATATTACTTGTGCTTAAACACTAGTGTTACATAAGATGATTAGCCTAGCAATAAATTGACATGAAAAACAAAAACTGTGAGGATGACTCTAAATAAGAAATTAATCTAGTGAATGAAAATGTACGGTAGTTGAAATACGGTACTAAACTACTAGCTATACATATTAACACCAAGCATACAGTGTATCATATTATATGGCTATTGTATTCTTACCTGCAATAATGACAGGAGAGACAATGAGCTGACAGTTACATCCACTTGTCTACTCCAAGACCGAAAAGTTTCCCACAACTTTTTCGGGCGAGCATTAACTTAACAGCTTCCGACTAAGACAACTATTAAACTATACACAACAATATCACAACTCATAGGTACATCAAATCGTTTACACCGTATTTCTTCCCGGGGGATAATTCTTTACGGCACTTCATTACTCAATACACGAGCTTAACACCACCTGCACTATCAACACCTCACCTTGGCATCACCCACTCGCTATACGTTGCCATAGTGACCGTCGCCAAAACATCATGGACTGACTGTTGTGATTGGCCGGTCAGATCGAAGCTGATTTCTGATTGGCTTACTTACTCATATAAGCCCGAGAAGTAAATGTCAACAAATACCGCACGTTTCACATACCATCCACGGCACCTCTCTCTTACATACCTGTTCACCCATCAAAAAAAATTATTCGGCACCCGTTTTATATTGTATCACTCCGTAAGGGTGCCGAATAATTTTTTTTTTGTGGGTGTGCATGATACTTGTACACACACACACACACACACACATATATATATATGAGTATGCAATTGAATTTGATTACCGGTAAGTCAAATACAGTATTAGTGTACTAGACTCGCTGCCAGGGCATTATACATCCTATATATATACTACTGTATTAGCAACACACTCATTCTTTTGCTACTAGCATAGTCAAGGAAACCCAGATCACTTAGTTCTTTATGAGATTGACCAATATTTTAATTAACAAAACTTTTTAAAGTACTTGCTCAGTTATCACATTAACTAAACCATGACTCACTTATGCTGTGGTTTCAATACTATTAAGTTGTAATTTATATCCCAGACTGACTAACTTCCCGGTGTTTCTCAAATCTGACAAATTTTTCACCAAAACAATTCTACTTTTCATTTTTCTTTGCACTATTAAGTATATTGTAGTTAATATTGACACCAAAAAAGGGTCACCAGCTTATCCCTACTACGGACATCACATGATGTATTTCTAATTGTTGAAACTATCCTTAGTTGCAAAATTATTCATTACACTGAGTCACATCAGCTTCTCTCTTTTCACTATTATACTTCCCAAAGGAAAATCAACAAGTGACTTCTTCTCTCCCCTTTCATTCACAGTCCTACAAAACTTGATGTCTTTTATTAATTTTCCCGTGTTCCTAAAATAGTGTCAGGGTATGACATAGTGTAATGCCTTACTCACTACTAAATTACTTAATCTCGCCATCCTCCTTCCATTCTGTAATGAATTATTGATTCACTTGTCAAGGTCTTCTAACTGAGCCAAACAGCAGTGGACCACAAACACATATGCTTAAGACACCACCTTCTCCTCAACAAGGTACTGCACTGGTACCGTCATACCAAGTGTCTGGTGTGTAAATGAATTTTGATGAACATTTTAACATTCAAATTTAATATTTCAATTTATTCAAGTCAAGGTTTGAATCTCTAGGGGCCAGTTTTTAGCCCCGTGGACTTAATGATTATAGTTGCCGTAGACTGTAGCAGTTAATTTTTCAAGGAGTGGCTACTTCAGTCATACATTAGTGACTGTACAAATGTTATTTCATCAATAATTAATTAAAAACAAAAGACTTCAATATTCATTAGACTCCCATTTACACATATTCAAACACCTTGACATTGTTTGATGCATATTTTAAAAATGGTTTTTGTTTCTCATGAAGACAAATAAGTCTTTGATACTGTAAGAAAAAAAAAAAATATATATATATATATATATATATATATATATATATATATATATATATATATATATATATATATATATATATATATATATATATATATATATATATATATATATATATATATATATATATATATATATATATATATAGCAAGTAAATCACTGTAGGTGCATGTGACAGGAAACCTGAAGATGAATTACATGAAAGCTATCAGTATATATATATATATATATATATATATATATATATATATATATATATATATATATATATATATATATATATATATATATATATACTCGTTTCATAAGCTTTCTTTTTAAAAAAATTAAATCAATCCATCTCACTTAACCTTTTTATCTTTTATCCTCATTGGCTTCCAAATTATAGTATTTAATAACATGCAATATGGGTTAGATAAAAAAAAATAATGATATATTATTTATTTGAAAATGAGATATTCTGTATATAATAAGGATAAAAAATTATGAGTAACATCACAGAATACATCCTATTGATCATAATTTGTATATGTTGCAATACCTGCATCATGAAAAGCAATACCTGTATATGTACTATACAATGTATTTTATATTATTAAAGAAGGCATCTATTGTCCATATACTTGTCCAATATTAATTCTAAACCCTTAACTAAACTTATTAAACTGTATTTAAAACTTAATCAAGTATACACAGTAGCTTTTATTAAATCAAAGATATACGGTACTGTACTTGAAATGGTCCAAGAATGTTCCCTTCAGCAGTAAAGATTAATCAATTCTTCAACACCACAGTTGTTTGGACCTCTTATTATATAAGATAAAGCAAACCCTAATACAATAACAAAAATATGATATTTCCCCTGAAAAGGACACAAAGCTAAACTGGTGGACTTACCTCAATATCACTTTAAATTATTAACCTTTTTTTCCTTCAAATTTATGTACAGTACACTATCCTGTACTATATCAGAAACTAATACAATTTATATAAACCTGTGTTTACACAAGAAGCAGTAGTACAGTATTTTTCTTAACTTTTAGATTAATTTTCACTCCAAGAATACAGTACAGGTGTACCTTTATTAGTCTAATTGCATTTCGACATTGTGTTGATTCTGCACATAAACCATAATTGAAGCTCCAAAACTATGAATGTACCTGGAATTCCAAATACTGTACTTGAAGACAAATTAAAAGTTTTTTATGTACCTGTATTATACTGATACCTACTGTATGCTGTGGTAAATATAAGTGTTGCTGTATTTTTTCTTTCTTTCAAATCCCTGATTAGCCAAAAACTTCACAGAAACATGTGGTGGTAATCAAGAGTGTCCATAACTTAAAGATACAGTACATGACTAATGCATGAAGCTTCTTCTTTCATTTTAGATAGTTTTGTTTCTGTATTATCAAACACTGTATTCATTTATAAAGCTGTATATAAATATTTCTAAGAACTATGCACCTATCAATATACTATTTAATTGAGAGTAACATTTTGAAGTAAATCAGATAATGAAAATAATTTTTGGAACAGTCAGTTAATAAAATGATTCAGCAATGGAAAGAATTTGAGCAGTAAACTGCAGGTTATTAGTGTGCATTGGACAACCACCATCTTCTAGCATGCAAAAGAATTTACAACCTTGGTAAAATTATCTTCAACTGTACAATACTAACATATACACACTGCAGAAACTAAACTCTCTACAGTTAGTACCCTCTGTGGTTTCATTTGTGTTATTAATCTGTTTTCAATTCTAAGAATAATATTGTATTTGACTGTGACAATACATAAGCAGAAATAAGCTTTTTTCCCAAATTCAACAACTGTACAGTTACAGGTACAGTACGGTAACTGAAAAGTAATTCAAGCAAATCATCTACAAGTTTTAGTAAGACATACTAGCAACTATTTTACCGATTCAAAATATGTTATCACTATACAGATTAGACCAATGCATCACCTAAACTACTTTAGGATATTGCACTTTTACAATTATTACCGTATTCACATTTTATTTTAATGTTCTGCAGGACCTGGTTAACATTTCTCAACAGGTGAAACTAACATGAATTATAATCTATCTAACTTAGTATGTAAATACTAATTCCTTCACACTATTGTTAGTTTGTTACTTTGCATATATCATACAGTATTTCCATTACAAAGCAAGTTTCTGGTCTGGCTTATGTTGTAAATTTATCTTAAAAATATTGCAAAAAAGGATTTTTTCTTTACCCCTTTGGTTATGCTAGTTCCAGTCATGTTATTTTCCACGGTTGCCTCAGCAACTCTTCATGCTTAGTGTAATGAAAGGCAGATGCTTTACCAGTGTGATTTCTAAACTAATTTGCAATATTTTTCATCATGTATAGCAAGAGAAATCAGTAGGCCTAACTAATGTAAACCATACTGTTGTACAACTGCAAATTACTCGCTGGATACACAGACATACTACAGTACATGTGCAACTGAGGAACTTTTCCTTCCCACCTCATGAACAATTCTTTTAACACTAATTCTTCATCATTGAACGGTTTAGTGTTCAGGTTCTCAAACTCAATATCTGGAACATTTACCAGTTTGTTTGCTAGAGAAGTGAAATTTACTAGCATGACACACGAATTAATATCTCAAATGTAAAATAAGGCAGGTAGCTGAGAGAAAAGTTACATAAATTCAAATATACTGTACAGCATGGCAGTCAAGTCAAAGGTGAATTCAGTGTGACATTACACAGGCAATTATTAATCCAAACCATATACTATAGGGGACTTAAGAAAAATAATTAGGAGTGGGATTAATGATGAAGAAAGCACAAATTCTTAATTGATGACTCCTAGCCTATCTCATAATAATAACTACATTTATAAAATCCACACAATCTTTTAAAAGACTTTTCAATCTCATTTATTTAAAATGTTGCCTTTTCTTGTGATTGATTCCCTTTCCGTAATTTCAAGTTTGATTATTTTCAAGACAGGCATCCCTCAAGTCACAGATGGGTAAGTCTTCAAAAACATGCCCCATAAAAAGCAAAAGCACAACTTGCCTTAATCTGTCCTCATAAGAATTAAGTAATGACAAAAAAATATTCTCAAGTTCAGACAAAATTTAATAGAAAAGATATTAAATAGTAAGAAATATTGTACTATAGTAAAAATTCTACTTACAAAAAACTTTGGAGAACAGCACAGAAGTTGATGTGGCAGTTCCTACCTTCTTGTACCATCCCTATTAACCTATGAGTACTTTGGGGGTAAAGTCATCATACTCAGGGGTTATCATCATCCTACTCAAGGGGTTAAATTGTCATACTAATGGGTTGTCATCATACTCCTCAAGGGGTTATACTATCATTCTCAAGGGGCTACATCATTCTACTCAAAGGGCTATGTTATATCATACTCAAGAGGTTAACTATGATTGCTACACCAATTTATTACTGTATGTCATTTTAATTTACAGGTACATTAGCATAAATGTCTTTATATAGTGTACAGAACAGTTTTTTTGTGTTCAGTGAAACAATTTTCCCCATTGCTTTAATTCCTCAAACTTTTCCATTACTGTGGAATTTTCTTCCATACCTGAAAATTCATTCCATACTTTAGGATTCTATTAAAGTAAACTTACATAACTCGAGCTTCCATAAATCAAGGGATACCTGTACTGTACTTTTTAAATATACAGGTACCATACCTTAAAATTCTGATGGCAAAATTCTACTCTAATTACTATAGTGTCCTGTATCTTAAAACAATGTTGCTGGTTCTCCAACATATGAAAATATTGATAATTGTAATGTTTCTTAGAGACTCTGGCACATGCCACCATTTCTTCAATACAAGAAATGACTCCCAAAATATAAACTACTGTACTTAAAATAATATTTATCCCAGTTTCCAGAAAATAACTACAGTACTAGCTTTTTGGTGAAAGAGTGACAAAGTAAATGACTAAATCAGTCACAGATGCTTTACCCTGCAGAAATTAATAACTCTGTAATAGCCAGGAACAACTCTGGTAGAGGAATCTTACAAGTAATGCCATTTTGCATTTCTCTTTTTATATTTGTGTATTTTACTCTATGAAAAACCTCAAATGTTAGGATGGGTAGGATGGGTATCTTATAATACAGTAATTTGCATTACTTCTTCAAAGCAAGTAACTGCCTAATCAGCTTGTTAGTTGAGAAGCAGAAGTAACTGCTTCAGTTGTGAACGTTAAAACCAACAAGTAGAATACGGTACTTCAGCAAATGTTCAGAAAAATTGCTGTTGGATGTAGCTTATACAGTAAACTCATTAATATCTGGCACCTAAACTGGATAGACAAGAAACATTTTCATTGACCCCTCAAAACAAATTAAATTTTACGGAACTTTCATCTAAGCCAATTGTATCCACAATGTCCGAGAACACCCTTTGCTTAGTACAATTGTTTACTTTGGTTCATACTAAAGCCTGCAGTCTCTCCAGCATTTTTGATATATTCAATTAAAAAAATTTACACTTATAAGATTCTTCCACAGTTTAATCTACATACTTCAGTGATGGATTCAAACAGTATGAGAAAAACAAACCACTTTGACCAGCAGAGGAGTAAAATGAAACTGAAATTTCTTCACAATTCTTCCAAAATTTGGTCATTTGTAATAGGAGACTGGAAAATGTACAGAATAAATTGTTTTGATGAAAGCATACATGTTACTTCACCAATTACATAAACATAAAAGCTCATAAAGAAGAAATAAAGTTTATCTAGGAGTCACTTGGACAAATAGTAAGAGAAAAGTTCTACATAAGCAGAAATTAAATGAACTGAACACTCCACTTTATGACCGATACAAATAGTAATAACCAGAAGGCACAGCAAGCTTCCATCCAAAGTTCACTGTAAAAGAAAGAATTTTATGACTAAGTCTGCTATATGTGTATTTCTAAAGGGTAGTTAATTACATAATGATTTTACAAGCCTTCAGTGGTGAAGAGAGATTATTTTATTCTTTAAGGTGACTTCCCTTCTTTTTTGTATATACCTGTAATCTACAAACAGCTATAGGGTGTCAAAAGTGGTTGCGTACAGTAATACTCTCAACAAACTGTCTCTCTCTAAATTCAGGATTACCTTGGTTCCAAATAAGGATAATTATGATACAGTAATATATTTTTTTTCTGGAGACTAATCCATATAAAGAAGATAATCATATTACAAACTGCAAGTAAACAGCATCATTTCTAGCCTAAATAACCTCTCACCTAACCTAATTTAGGCATAGTTTGGTTATCTTTTGATTGTATACAATACCTTAAGTGAAACAAAAAATTTTAATGCCTGAGAACTAATTTCCATTAAATTATCCCTGTTTGGCAAAACAATCTTGTACTTTATAACATTGGTAAATTTGGAATAACTAAACTTTAGCATTATAGTATTACTAACCTAACCTATTCAAACTTTACCTAATCTAATCTATGAACAGTTTGGATATATTTTGTATGATAGTAAATAACACCTTAAATGAATTAGTAAATGTTCCCATTTTCAAACAAATATCCAATTCAGGTGAAAAAGTCAGTGATATACAAAATAGATTTAGGAGCTCCATCAGCTATACAGTATATACCGTATGCAAAAATAAATGAAATTATAGAAGACCATCACTAAACAGGCTGTATTCCCCAGCCATAAAATCCCATTAAATTGGTAGGTTGACAAACCCTTCTCCGAAATCCTCGGGACCAAATGCATTTCAGAATTTTTCGGATTTCAGAATGGTTAGGTTTTTTTTTTTACAGGGATCAGCCCACCCGGGCACAGGTCACTGACCCACATTGGGGCCTGGTGGCAAAAATATAATAATAATTATAATACAGGTAATAGTAATTATAATAATAATTCTTAGGTCTGTCGTGTTTCTCACTTTTGATCTTTTTTTCATTCTTGTATTTCTTTATTATCATTATTATTACAGTACTGTATTATTGTTATTATTATTATTATTATTAATTTTATTATTATTTTATTATTTTTTTTATTATAAAATTTATTTACTATGAATAATTATTATTATTATATTTATTATTACATTTTTGCCCCGCGGGCCAGTGACCTGTGCCCAGGTGGGCTGATCCCCCCCCAAAAAAAAAAAAAAAAATTGCTCCACAAAAAACTTTCGGTTTTCGGAATTTCGGATAAGGGATTGTCATATCACAATTCTATAAACAGGACAGAAAAAAGGCATTCTAGAACTCGGCTCATATGTTCTGAACATTCATTTTGATCTGTGAAGATTTTCTCAAGTCCCTTAACAAAAATATTTTACACGGATGGAGAGAATAGCATAGATACGTAGGAAAAGCCCCAAACTTTATGGCGAGGGCATAAAAAAAAAATCAGGATATACAGTATCTGGGTTGACACCTAAGTAGAAGACAAGACTTGACAAAAATCCATAATAATTTTTAAAGAAATTTGTGGTCACATTTATATTTTCCTCAGCTTCTCCAAAATGTTTCTCCACTAAGAAAATAATTTAAATAATTTCCAATTCTTATGACTGATCTTCAGACATTTGCAGATAATTTTGTAATAGTACAGCATTGGCTAGCTTATATTTCAACCATGTCTTCATTTTTATCATCTGCAAGATTATTAAGCTTTTTTGATGACTTCAAAGAAAATATACATTTTAACTTTTATTGCATTTCATGTAAATATATAATAATAGTAGCAAATCACAGAGTATTTTGTGATTACAATTTGAAACTAACAGTTTTTTTCAATATGTACATAATCATACAGGTCACTTAAGCACAAAAACCCAATAGTATATATACTGTATATTGAACCCCAAATTAATTATAAGAATATCATGAAACAATGAGTGTTGTGACCTTAAATTTCCCCAGCTTAGTCAACAATAACCAAGATACAACTATTCAAGACAATAAGTTTACCAGGAAAATTAAAAATTCAAAATAAAATACAGTATAAGCACAGAATAACAACCTACTGTGTTTCCATCTACAGTATAGCATAAAATGATATGCTTGCGAGAGAGCACATACAACTTCAACAAACAAATTATAGTTTTGCATTCGCAGTGTATAAACTGAGATTGAGTAAGTATTCTAACTTTACATATACAATACTGTACTAATCAATATAAATTCAATCTTTAGTTAATTGAATTGCTCTCTTCAAAGTAGGCTAGTCAACATTTACAGTAAAATCATATAGAGTAAACACTTGTTAACAACAATTTCAGTGTGTGTGTGTGTAAACTTATCAGTACTGTACATGCATACAAAATATGCACTTTGTATGCAAGAGCACTAATAAAAATATTTGTGCAGGTGTTTGTTCACATGTGTGTCTTCTTTAGTATATGTGGATACATGCAAATATGTTGGTTCTTGTGTATGTTCAAAATAATATTTCTGCAAAAGCACACACATACATTATATCATTCTTATTGACAATTCTTGGTATTTTTCTGTAACAAAAATAATTTGAGAAATGGACTGATCAATCCACTGATCTAGTATATACAAAAGCATTGCTCGAGTTAACCACATAGCTGGACAACTGTTGCAAAAGCATACATGCATGAGGCATATAGCAAGTGCCAGTATTATTCAATATATTCCAATTTCATCAACCAGTTGAGAATGGACAGAAGACAAGTATTTCCAAAATGTGAATATAAAAGATGAGAGGTGAAATCCACATGAGTAAGTCATGGCATATTCAAAATCATTAGCAAACATGCAAAAAAAATACAGGTACTTCCAAGCTTATAAAAAGGAAACAATGCAAATAAAAAATACTACACTAAGATATGCATACGTATATATACGTATATATATATACGTATATATATATATAGTATATATACGTATATATATATATAAATATATACGTATATATATATATATATATATATATATATATATATATATATATATATATATATATATATATATATATATATATATATATATATATATATATATATATATATATATATATATGCATATATATATATACTGACAACATAAATGGCTCAAACAAAAGTATCATGAAGATGCCATTCATATTCTGCACAGAAGCAAGCTGTAGAAAGAATACAAAAGTAATACTAATGAATAATAAGTAAACTGCAGACAAATCAAATATTGTAAATTCATCTTACAATGACTTGAAGGTTCACAAAATGTACAAAAAAATTCCTCTGCAACACAGTTAAGTCCTTAAAAAATAACAATGATAAAATTGAACAACTAAATACTCCTATTTCTATCCTTTGGGCCCAATTTTTACCAGTGTATCTTTACAGTAAGTTTAACTTATTTCCTTAATTCAATTTTCTTTCTGGCAGACAAAACTAATTTTCAGTGGTGTTCAAATTAAGCAACCAAAATTAACTCCGATATAATATAACATGTAGTGTTAGTGCTTCCGATCACATCACACCAGCGTTTACCTGAAGTTGCTGAGGTGAAAGTGTAGAGACAATCACAGCCATACTAGGGGTCCAGGGACTGCATCCCCAGAAAATTTGGAAATTCTAGGTTTCACTTTAGACATTCTGGCAGATTTGCCAGTCATGGTGAAAAATTGAGAAGTACAGTACTAGGATTAATTTTCTGCACTCTGAGCAGGTGAGCCAAAGCCGTGACAGTCACATTCTTCTACATTTTGATAGAAATACCATACAATAACCATACAAAACACTAATGCACAGTTTGCTAGATAAAACTATGCATCAAATTTTTTTTCTCTCCTAGTGCACAACTTTTTCAAATTAAAAGCCATTTGGGACAATATCTAATCCTTAAAGGGCAGCAGACATAGGATGTTTGAGGAAAACGTATAAAGGGCGGCAGACATCACACGATAAAGTTTTTTGCGCCATTGTTTGGGTGCGCTAGTGGCTGTGCTGTTGTCTAGTTACTATGACGACTCTGGCAGCTCATTCCAGAGCTGGAAAAATATGTAGTTACTCCCAGTTCAACTCGTGATTTCCCCAAGAAATTATTAGGGCACATTCTACATGTATTTTAACATTTTTATCTTATGCGATTTGCTCCATTATCTAATTAACAAAATATAGTGTCCTAGGCAGACAGTGCACATAAATAAACCTGCCCTTTAAGGGTTAACTGACCACTTCATATTTATATCTATTTTCAACACCCAACACATAATTCAACATGTCTGGATTCAATTGCTAATCTGGCTAATATAATTTTAAAACCACTTGAAAACAGGGATGTACTGATCAACTGCAATTTAAAAGTTAATAAATAAAAAATTTGCAATAGAATATGTTTTTATGATGGGCCTTGTCACATAGGCATTACATCTATTCTGGGATATCTTGTTTAAATCATTGTTGTTGTTGTTTTTTACTTTATCTGTGATGCTTATGTATATAAGTAAATAAAGAGAGTTTGCAATGGAAAGTGCACTCTTGTACCTTTATGGTTGAGACCATGGCTGCTGTTGCTGAGGGGGGTATGGATAGTTAGAATATGGCTGTTGTGGATATGGTGGAGCAGGATAGCCACCTGGATAACCACCTGCCTGCTGAGGCTGTTGCTGAAAATATGGGTTATATCCCTGAGGCATTGGAGTGTAGACAGGATAACTCTGGTATACATATCCTTGTGGAGCAGGCATCCCTGCAGGGTTCACTGGATATGGCAAGTTCCCAGGTTGTGGGGCACCATAAGGTGGAGGTACTCCAGCTGCTGGAGCTTGTGCAGGTGGTGCTTGTGCAGGTGGTGCTTGTGCAGGTGGTGCTTGTGCAAACGGGTTTGCACCCTGAGGCACTCCCTGGTAAGGGTTAGCAGAAGGTGGGGGAGGGCGTGGTGGAGCAACTTTCTGCATACCTTGTGCCTCTTGGTGATGAGCTGGAGGATTAGGAGCTGAGCCTACATTCTGATTTGCTAGTCCCTGGGTCAGGTCCCGCATTAACTCTTCTTTCTCAGTACGTCGGGCAAAACAGAAGTCATTAATTTTACTTTGGAAATTAACCAGCAACTGTGTTAGGTCATTATAGAATTTAGTGCCCTCAGTAAGATTGCTCTTCAACTCATTGAAATTATCGTAAGCAGCAGCCAATTTCTTCAACATTGCCTCACGTTCACCTCCAACACCAGTTGCAGCTTTGCAGAAATCAGCATGGGCCTCCTGAATGTTTTTCACTAAGCTTTCTTGGCGCTCCACACTCTCCTTCACCTGTGATTGTGGTAAAAGAGTTACCAAATGAATACCTATGATTTACAATGTTACACATGAGTAAACACTAAAGCTAACCAGAAGGGCAATAAATAAGCTCCAGCTTCAATTTCAGTCTACTCCACTGGATAGAAATAGAAAAATTTACATGAAATGATTCCTGAGAACCAAAACAGTAGTAGCCACAAAATGTGTGACGTTGAATGCCGTAACTTGGAGAAACACTTCAAGTGTGATTATACTGTGAACCAGCTACTTTTGCTGAGCATTCAGAGTCGGGCAGCACACTGTTAACAAATAATAAGCAGAATTCTATACGTGACATTGTTGCTGGGAGAAAGTCATGTCATTAGGGATTCATCATATGGTAATTTGCAAAGTATATTTTGCAAAGTTGATTTGATTAAAGAAATTATATTTTGGGGGGTATTTTAGAGTTAATCAACCATTACGATACAAATCTTTAAAAACATCAAAACAAAGTGAAGGAATCTCAGATTATACATGGCTGATTGCAATTTCTTTCCCTGCCCCCAGAAAGTAAACATGATTTTACACAATGTGACTAGTGTTATCCTAAAAGAATAAGAAACTTCAAAGTATGTATTCTCTTAATTGTTGATGCAACTCCTGATTTAGTGCATGTAAAACAAATCGTGTTTATTCTGTGCCTTTCTCTCAAATCAACTTGAAATCCCTAATGAATGAAGATATTTTTTGTAGCACCCAAACACTCTTTGCATTAAACAGCTTGATAATGTTATGCTTGATCAACCACATGGTGAATTTTGGAACTCTTTGGTAAAGTTTGATAGCTACCCTTTGTTCTAAGGGCCAATTGCAAAAACAGTCGTAGGGTGTACGACGCCATTTACGATGACCTTCTTGCCCTGATCTTGCTTCAGTTATACCACCCTTTTAAAGCTCTGGAGAGATCTCGAAGTTTCGATATTTTGAGTACAGCACTAGCTAATAATTCCCACCAGGAAACTTGTTTCGAGACTCCTCCAAAGCTTCGAAAAGTGCAGAATTCCATGTGTTAAAGGCGATATTGCTGAAAAAAGACCAGGGCAAGAAGATCATCGTAAATGGCGCCGTACACCCCATAACCGTTCTTGCAATTGGCCCTATATTATCAAAGGAAATGATGGCATAACATACAAATGCAGGTAGTATAACACTTTCTAATTTGTGCTTTGAAGTTTATTCTTTTAACTTTATAGAACCAATGTCATTACTTACTGAACAGCCCTCTACTTGATATCAGCACAATTAAAAAGAAAGTTACATTGATCTAAAGCAAACTTGGGAGGTATATCTATGACCAACCAAGGAAAATAACTGCAATTAATTATTTATCAAAGCAAACAAAGAAATACTAAAGTTGTTTGCATTTTAGCATACCTGCTTCTGTAGAGGACCAAACACACGACCCAGACTCTCAGTCGAAATTGCTGCCTCATTGATTGTTCCATCTTGAGCAAGTGCATTCAGGAAGACATCCTTCATATCTATTGTAGCACTCTTTAATTCACACTCGATGGCATCTCTTTCAGCCTAAGGGGTAGAATAACAATCAAGTTACAATAGAAGTCACAACTCGCCTTATTTTTCTATTTCTATAATACTGTACAAACTACCGTCTTGGAATGAAAAGGTGATAAAATTAAAATGGTTGAACAAGAACTGGTTATAGTAGTGTTTTGGGTCAGGCAGGGTGGGAAATTCTCTGAGTGGGTCAGTCACTCGGCTTCTAATTAGAATTTCTGTAAACCTTGAAAGTTTTCCCCGCTGTTTTACTGGGTGGCCAGAATCAAGACCAAACGGACTTAACTTTATCTCATCATTTTTAACTGATGTAACATCCACACAAACTACAATACAGTTTTGTGTTCTCTCATTTACATGCACTGCTGCTTCTTGGATGTTCATCATCATCACTTCCAATACTTCCTTTACCCAATCCTTTTATATCCTCCTTAGTCTTCCCCTCTCCCTTTGAATTATATACAGTACACTGTTACAAAACTTCTACTAACCATTCTCCTTAACACCTTTGCATCCCCATTATTTTTCCTCAAATAAAATTTTAATATTTCAAATTATTCTCTCATCAATAGCTATGTCATACTTTCCCAGGTGATAATAATACTTAATCATCTTTAAGTTTTGCATTCTAATAACCCTTTACCTTTTGCTCTCTGCCATTTCCTTGGTACTTTTCCTACCATTAAAACCCTATCTATAAATTCATCATCCATTCTATCACTTCACTTCCCATCCGTAATAGATAAACGAATGATTCCAAGGAACCTTACCATTCTTGAGTTTGCTTACAGCCAGTCTCCCCAGACCATTTATAATTTTTTACTCCTCTACACCCCAAACACAATAGCTCTGTCCTCTCATACACTACATTTAGTAGATGCTCAAAACTTTCTACCCATATCACTTTTACTAAATCTTTTTTTTTTCACTTCATATTTCCACTTGCATTCTTATCTATTAATTCTCTTGGCTTTTTCCCTTTACAAACAGACCCTTACCTTCATTCAAATGTTTCTGGTATTCATTCCAAATTCTCTTTACTTTTGATACCCCTGTACTGCATCTTTCTTTCCCTACTTGGCCAAACAACTGGCTTTTATATGCCCACCTCTTCCCTATAATAAGCACCTCCTGATATAGTGATCTTCACTTCTACACTGCCTCAAAATAAGGAGTGTCAAATTTATTAAGCGTTCTTCAAAGGTATTTAAATATTAAGGTACTAACTTTAAGGGTTTCAACATCTTCCATGAGCTGCTTTAGTCTCTGGACAGCAGGGTTGCTGCCATTGGTACTAGCTCCAGCAGAAGGCAAGGCAGCACCCACATTTTCTGGGCCAGCAGACAGAAGCTCCATGCCTTCCTTATGCCCATCATACTTTTCACGGATGGTACTGTCAGCTTCAACAGCAGTGTCTATAACCTTCCTATAAAATATACGGGATATCACAATTAAAAATGGTTTAAAAAATATGCTCACAGGTGTAGCAAAGAAAAGATGGGATGTGAACAAGTGTCCTCATGAGTAAGCTCCAGGTTGGAGTCAAGTTTTTCTGCCATTTGTGTGAACAAGTTTAGAATATTAAAAAAGGATGATTTCCTCATTTGCGGTGTTGTTCTTGGGGTAAAAAATGTGATCTAGCAGACAAAACCTAAATCTTTACAAAATACAGTTTCATGATACAGGCACAGGTCAACAAAAAAATTGTCGCGACGCATTCCATATTTTTCATTCCGGAACAGAGGATGAAGTGTTTAGAAAATGCAGGTAGGCCAACCCAACACATACCATGAGTGGCCGACGTATTTGCTTATTTCCAGTTCCAACGAACCACGAGTGGGGGGGGGGACAATTTTTATTTAGACTACCTATATCAAGTCATAACTACTGAGTAGCTTAATATGGACAAATGCTGCTGGATGATAATAAAGTAATAATAATAATAATATTAACGACTGGTCTTTTGCTTCACAAAAGCCCCAGTTCTTCTAACATAATTCTTCATTGAGCTACCAAGCAGTTGTATATAACTACTGTAAATATCGACACAAACTACACTTTTACTTTTCAAAAGAAACTATTGTATCAAAAAGAAATGAAATACCTGTATACACAAAAACTATTCCAACACCACGTTCATTAATATTTCTTTTATTTTAGTCATGTACTGTATTTTCATAAAAAAAAAAGATCAATCAAAACAAAATCATCAAATTACTTCACAAATGACATGCTTGTTACCTGTACTTCTGTGCATTAGTTTGGAATGTGGTAGTGAGTTTTTCAGAGGGTATTCGCGTCCACCGTTCTCCGAACTGGGTGCGCAGCTGGTTGTCTGACTCTCTCTCTTCATTCAGCTGTCTTTCACATTCTTCAAGGAGTTCTCTATTACGAACCAAGAGGTCAGGCAACTCTGTGATCATTTTGTTTAGCGCCTGGAAACAAAATAATCCATTCAAAATGTTTGTTACATTTACTTGACAAACTTAAGTGTCTAAAGGCAGTCTTCAATACATGACAGGGATGGATTCTAGAGGTGCAGAAAGCAAATTTTAATACTGTTTAGTGAGAAATGTTCCCTTAAACCATATTATATATGGAGGATGCATTCTTGGGGCTTGGGGATGATCTTCAGACACCTTCCACAATAAAACTAACCAAACTAAATAACATGTACAAGGTATAATAAATCATTACAGAAAATCACTAAACTCCCCATAAATACAGAAAAAAAAAGTATATTTAGATTACATGGGGTTGATTTTAATGCATTTGTGCCAGAAACTTCTCAAGAGGTTCTCACAGACACTAGCACAGAACACAACTGTGGGTTGGACATGGGTTTAGCGTCCAGGTGTATCTCCTCTCTAACTATCCACAACCAAAACCAATGACTAACAGACATAGGGATGCTCCCGGACGACTATGTCACCACCTCCGCATCTTCTGATATGAAAATGGGAGGGGTAATATCACATCGCTGAGGTTTTCGGTTGTATAACTAACCCCCAGATAAGAATTATCAATAACAGAAGTCACTTGATAAGGACATGATCCTCATCTGACACCCTGTACAGCCTAGTTTACAGTTATTTTATACAGCTTATATGAAGTCAGAAACACTTCTGTTTCAATCTCTAGTGGAGAATCCCCAGCATGCATTGCAATTTACTTTTCTTGGTTCCTCTTATAATACTGTACTATATATCAACTTTCCACTACTCCCTACTAAATACGGACTTCTACCAAGTAAAACTGAAGCCATTAACAGGTGGCTGATATTTCACCAGAGACCAAACCTTTTCAGCAGAAATTGGCTGTAAAAGTGCCGATATAATCCATCCGCCTTACTCATTAACATGATTCAACAGCAAAACAAAACCTCCAAGTAGCAATTTCCAAAGTTCAGTTTCAGGGGAAATTGACGACACAATCCACTAACATATTCCTCAAATGATGTTTTGTATTACTGTGTATGTGTGTAAATTTATTCAAGTAATATGCATAAGCACATATACTTATAAATAGGTCTTTATGTACAAAAATAGCAAGCAAATAGCAAGCAATCTGGAAGTACATTCATCAATGTATAGGGTGCATTACACCAAATTTTTCATTTTCCATGTATGCAACTACACCTATCAATTATAGTGATTATGAGAACATGCAAAAAGTAGAGATCAAATACACATACAAATTAAATTTGATTATACAGTAGTTTCAAAAATTATTTAATGTAAATATCAAGAAGACATACCTCACACCCTCCAGCATTAACTACACTAGTTGACTTCTCCCACAAGGATTGAGGAACCTTCTCTCCCCCAACATCTTCAATAGCAGCAGGCAAGTTAAGTGAGGCGAGGATTGAGTTCAGCAACTGTGTACTCTCTCGGAGTTTTCCAATTTCCGTGGTCACTATTTCCTCTTTGCGAGTGTCATAACTTACAATAGCTTGTTGAACCCCAACGGGTACTAAGGTTTCAAAGAGATCTGTGAAGTTGGAGCAGAACTTTTCTGGTATTGCAGTTGGCTTAGCAACCGGGGCTTTGCCAATTCCTGGCAATGATTTTATCTGAAACAAAGAAACACCAAAAGTATTTAGTAGAAAGTTAGAAAAAAAGCAAGTGAACTAGTTATGTCAAGTTTTATTTGAAATATGATAAACTGTACTCAAAAAAATTATCAGGGTACCATAAGTATTAAAGATAGCAATGGATTGTATGACTTGGCAAAAATTTGCATTTCTTATGTAACTATGACTCACATCTGGGATCCTCTCGTGGTATATGAAGTCATTATCCTTCACAGCTTCTTCAAGAGCACGCTGAGCTCGACCAAGGTGGTCTTCGAAGAATGAAATCTCTCCTGAGCGTGTCTGTGCACCCTTAAACAACTCAACAGTATGTCTCAAGCGGGCAATCTCCTCACCAACAGCCTTATTGCTATTGCACACCTGGAGAAAAATATTAAAGTCTACATTCCACGAAGATTCCAAAGTGCAAAAAGAGCCATATATCTTCCATCAAATCCCTAACAAATTCTGGGCAGTCATTCAGCAGTGTAATACAAATGGCGACTGCTTCACTCATGAGCATTTAGAAAATTCAACAATTCAAATCTGAAAACTTTAACTCCTGTAATGTCTCAGTATATTTAGGTGTATATTCAACAATGACTAATTTTGAACTTACTTCTACATTGATCACTCAGCATATTAGGTAGAATGCAGATACTGTACTTAGTTTGTACAGTATATGTAAATAAAAATTACCTGAATCTGTTTAAAGGTTCTAAAGTTAACAATACAGTACTGAAAATAAAGACCACCTTTTCCTAAAGATTGTACAATATATTTTGGCTATTTTTACACACTAAAAACAGGGCACTCATAAAACTTCTCAAAGCTTCAGTTTCTTTCAGTAGTGAACTAAAAAAAAATCACTGCAATAACTATTAGTTAAGCAAAAATAAGTGTCACCTTAAAATAATATGAGTAAGCAATCGTAACATTCTTAGTAAATATACATTACAGGTATAGCCTCAATTCCAGGACCCTTGGAATCAACACCAAACCAGCTTCAAGGATTTTGCTGTTTCCTGAGTCCTATTTCATGTGTTACCCTAGACCAGGGGTCACCAAACTTTTTTCACAGTGGGCCGGATAACTGAAAGAATGACGAGCGCGGGCCGCATAATCATTCTGTTCAATACTTGCAAGCCAGAACGAAAGCTCTGGTAACGTCAGAGCGTAGGCGGAGCTACCACGAGCCGGGGAAGGACTTGGGATCCGGCCCGCGGGCCGTAGTTTGGTGACCCCTGCCCTAGACCTACCAACAGACTATGTCAAGTTTGTTACCACACACACAAATTCAGTTGACTTTTGTTTTACCTCTTAAAGGACACAATAAAGAAAATGTCATTGTACGCAAACTTCAAATAAAAAAATATATTTGTCTTTTTATACATCGAGAGTTGCCTAGGTAGGCCTACAAGGTATACTGTATACCATATCTTGAGTTTGTTCATGTCCGACTCCTAACAACAACTCATATGTCCAGACATTTGCAAAAAGTAAGAATTTATAATTATACACTTATTAACTGATTGAATATACAGCCTAATAGCTTACTTTCAATTTCATTTACTTGTGTTAATATTAATATTGTGTTCAAATAGCTTTTGCAATTAATATTGGTCAAATTAAACCAAAGATTCAAGTAACTTATGTTAGATGCTGCCCGGTGTCATTGGGATCCAACACTGTGACACAAACTCTCTTTCTTTTACATATGTTTGGACACAGGTGTCAGAAATAAACAACCCAAGATAAATACATATATGACGTAACACATGGCTAAAACAATACACTTACCCTACTCTGATGATACTCTGCAAGGGCATGATATCCTGCTTGTTTGCCAGCCACACGTGATATCCACTCACGGTCCCAAAGACTTTTTAGGGTCTCTCTCTGTAAGTGTTTCAGAGCATCTCCATACATATCATCACACTGAGAGCAGAGTTTTGCCACCACAGCATCCTTCATTCGGTCTGGGGGAAAAATATATCTAGTTCCTGTCAAAGTTCAGTTCCAATATTCACAGAAATTTTCTTCAACATACAGTGAACGAATAAAAGTACGTACAGTGGGGTATACTATAACGAATGGATTCTACTACGAATATTACTTTAATGAACGGTTTTACCTATAAAATTGAGAATGCTATAACGAACGAAACTCCTACGATTGTTTTTTTTTACTAATTTATTGTTTTTTGTTATTACAAGTATTAATGATATTCTTTATTTCAGGGGTTTAGATGCATATTTATGCACATTTTTACAATTTTATATTATATTTTTCAGTGTTAAGTGGTTGTATTTTGGGGCCTGGAACGGATTAATCCTATATCGAACGAATGCTATAACGAACAAGGTTCTAGAACCAATTAGATTTGTCATAGCAAATATTAACCCTTTCATGACAAATTTGTTGGAATTCAAGGCCAAAGCCTTGAGAATAATAATACAAAAAAAAAAAATACTGTACTATAATAAAAGATCACAAAAAGTTGCAGTGTGGCTTCTATCATTCATATACCCTTATGTTTTAATACTTTCTAAACCCTGTAATTCTCCATTCTCCATCACTGTACCCTGTTCAGGATCATAAGCTTTCAAAAAAAGAAAGGTCTAAAGTTGTTTCTTAAAGGCCTCCATAGAAATCAGCAGCTTCATGGATGCAGGCAACCCATTGAACAACCTGGGTGTTGTACTGTATAGGAATAGGATCGAGCAACAAAAGAACATTCCCATACTGCTTTAGGCTCCTCAAAGCATAAAGGATCATCACTACTATGCAAAATTAATTCGGAATGTGTAGTCAGTGGAATTAGTAGGTTGGCCAAATACTTAGGTTCACCAAATCGTAGTGTCTTAAAGTCAGTTAAACTTTATCCTAGCTTTAATTGTAAGCCAATGTAATTCAATCAAGAATGGGGTAGTGGGAGTCCTTGGTGGGAGAGCAAAAATAAGTCTAGCAGCCGTGTTCAGCACCGTTTGAACTTTCTTCGGTTGGTAATTAGGTAGGCAGGCCCATAAAATGGTTACAATATTTCAACATATCCAATTTTTAGCATCTATGCAAATGAATGACTGCCAAGTCAGACTCCTCTCCTAGTTCACGTTATTAACTTATCATTTACAATATCTTCAAAGATCAATTCACTGTCAACTGCCAATCTCAGCAATAATGAAAGCACATAAATGGCAAGGAAAAGTGCAAGTGGGTCCCATTGCTATGACTGCTTATTAAGGACAGTGTGGATACAGCACACTGTACAGTATACCAAGCCTTTCATACACAAGGAGGCAGCATGGCCAATACTACTCTCAACCACATTCACTCCCCCAAGTAGTAAACTTAGGTACCCATTTACAGCTGGGTGAATTGGGAGCGACCGGGAATCAAACCACCAAAGCCCGGAAAAGGAAGCGAGTGCTGTAACCACTCAACCAGTGAGCTCCTCTATAAATAGCAATAAGGAAAGCATAAAAAATTTAAAATACTACAGGTTAGTGTACACACTGCATCACATTCTCAGGATCACCAGCTGGCTGGCTTGGCCTCAACGCTCGCCATAGCAACGCAGTCCAGCAAAGACTTTGCCTCACTCGCACACGAAGAAATGTTTATTGCCTTTATGTTTTTGACCTTATAATTATTTATCTCTAACTGTTTTTTGCACATTCTGTATGTAGGATTGTGTGTACATGTAACTGTGTAAAAAGAATATGAAGAAAGTTTATGTATATAAACCTGAGATTATGAGTTGAAAAATAACCATAATAAAGCTCATAGCTTGGCCTGGTAGGGAGAGAGCTAGAGCGATGTGGATATAATGATGAGTCAACTTGGCAATAATGCCACCAGCAATATACACAGATGCAAATGGAAAGAATATCATCTGTATCCATCATTTGCATCAGGTATTTGTAGATTTAAAGTGGCATATATGGCAAATGAGTTCGGTTCTTTGGAGCAACATAAAGAATCATGGTGTATGGTAGACCAGCCCAGGTTAAAGGACATTACTGGTAAGAACAGCCTACCACGAGTATGTACCATGTAGTTATCATTCACTATAAATGACTCACAAAAATGCATGGATATTATTATATATCCAGCACTTATGATTACCTACTGTATTCCAGTATATGCTGTATTTACCAAAAAACTTCCCTGTAAAATAGGAGAGTGTCTTATAGGCTGGCAAAGACTACTGACCTGAGTGTTTATGTATAAGCAACATACTGTATATGAATACTGAAAACTCACCTCTGTATTTCACCAACTAAATCAATCATTACCTTTGATAGCTTTGACAGTGATGACTTCCTGAGCTTGAGCCACACATAGATCAGCCAGCGTAGAAAGAGTATCTGGCTGAAGATCTGGAGTTGGTTCTTGTTGCACAGCTGAATGAACAATGCCCTTCAAATGGGTGAAAATTCCAGCAGCACTCTGAAAATTCATAACTTTGTGTGTAATAAAGTTTCAAATTTGAGATCTGTATCAACAGAATCTTTACATAATTCACTAAATGCTTTTTATCATTACCACCATTTTATGACCATTTTCCATGCTTGTCGGAGTCAGCTGTTACTACCTGATGGTAACTCTCCAAGCTCAAGTCTCTTGCAGTTTCTTTCATTAGATTCTTATCTCGCAACTTCTACCTAAATTATTCTTTGCCTATTTCTAACTCTCCTCTTTCACATTCAAACTAAATCATCTGTTGAGTCAATGGGTCTTCTCCATTCTCTCCACATACCTAATTCATTTAAGACTTCCTTCAGGCATACACCTCACCAATATATTACCCTAAATACACAGCTGCCTTAGCCCTGAAAAGAATTTGAAAAATAAAAAACCTCAAGAGCTGTGTCTCAGCTAGCCTGCTATAATCAGCTGTTTTGTTAATGGCCCATGTCATTAATTTGTATTTTCTTAACATATTTGTTCTTTGCCTTTATTTCCTTTGAAAAATTTGTAACAATCCATTCCAACTTTAGATGTTTTGATTCCTGGTTACAGCAAGGGTAACCCACAGTTCCGTACATAAATAAAAACATGAATCAATAAAATCTTCAATACTCACTGAATTTTCTACATATAAAAATATTTATATTTGTTTAGTCTTGCAGCAATATTGTAAATATCTCCTTTGGGAGTTACCGAATAATTTTTCCTGTAAAGCATAACCAAAAATTATCCCCCAGGAATGATGAGAAAACGTAAGTATATACAGTATGCAGTAATGATTAATGTTTCATCTAACATGTTTTCTAGGAACACATCCATGATGAAATATGAGGAAGTACTGAAAATTTATTTAAAGCTATTCAGCATTTATCTCTAGTTTGTAAAAGAAATTATAAAAATGTAAATACTGTAAATAAACAACAAACCTGAAAAAGCTTAGCTGCCAATTTGAGGGCCTCATCAGAGTCAGAGCTCTGTGCTGCCGCTACCTGACTCTGGAGAGCAGCAATGTTGTACAGAACACATACTTTCTCATACAGCAGAGATGCCACAGCTATAAAAAAATATATTGTACATGTTAAAAACCACAAAATACTTAATTACTGGGTATTTTTCAGAATATTACACCAATACTGTACCTTATACAGTGACCCCTCGTTTAACGAACACCTCGGTTAACGTAATTTCGATTAACGAACTGCCTTCCATAAGGATCTTCAATTCGGTTAACGAAAAAAAATTTGGTTAACGAAGTTCTTACGAACCGACCTCAACATGTTTTCGCTTGCACTGACCGGGCAACCAGCTTTAGTATCAGTCCGCCAATACATTAATCGGTTCTAGGGCTTAAATTCCTTACTATTTTAGTAAATATCAAGAAGTTTATACTATTCAATAATTTTAAAAGTTTAATATTCAATTTTTTAGTCATTTTAACAATTATTGAACATAATTGAAGGTAAAGTGACTAGTTTAATGCGCGGCATCCAGCCTCTTAACACAGCAAACAGGAGTTAGTCTCTCTCTGTTTTCACTGGAGGTAACATCTTGCTTGAGACTCTCTTCAACTAAACGCTTTTTTTCTGTGTTTCCAAGCAAATTATTGGTCATTTTGAAATATATTTTACATATTGACAATATATAATGCAGTGCAGTGTTGATTTAAAGAAAATAATCTTGAATTACACCAAGAGAGCTAAAATTTTATGGGTGAAATGGCGCCATGGGGTGACTTCTCTTCCACCCCAATGCCTTCTCTTCCTTCTCCTCCACCCCCATTCTAAATCCCATCATCATCATCATCATCCAGGAGCCTTCTACATACACACCTCAAAGTAAGTGAACTTTTCTACCATTTTTGTTGAATTTAGGAAATATTCGGTGAGCTGGAACCAATTACCCAAAAACCCATTGAAACAATGGTTTCGGTTAACTAACTTTTCGGTTCACGAACGACCTTCTGGAACGGATTGAGTTCGTTAATGGAGGGGTCACTGTACTGTAAAGTATACTGTACTGCAAAATTGGAACTGGACTAAATCATACTGGTGTACAATACTGTATTTCTATCACCAATTCCTTAAAAATTAAAAAAATATATATACTTATAAGTACAAAGTGCTTTCACTTTAACTATAATACTGTATTTGCAAAAAAGCAACCTTCCTTTAACTATAATATACTGTACCAAGTGATTTTGTGCATTATGGTAAATATGATATGAAACAAAACTAAAAAGAGCACAGTATAAATCAAACAACACAAGAAATGTACATACTGTACAACACTCAAACCATTAACATACTTAAACTGATGCGACCCCCAAAAATAGAGCCTCTGTCAAAAGCATCCTTCCACTTGAATGGTATCTGGATCTCTGCCGCAGGAATCTTGGACTCCAGAGCAACAATTTGGTCATAGTACCTACAGTGGTTGAATTAAAATACATTTAATAATCTAAAAAAAAAAAAAAATAATAATTTTAAAGTAGAATAATGCTAAAATACTATACTGTATATCACATCCTTATCACCACACACACATCAATATATCAACACAGATAATACCCGGTATATCAATAATGAAACTCCTTCTATAACAATGGACTGTGCACAGATAGGTATGTTTACTTCTGTTGACTGTCCGACTAATTACCCAAATGTAGCCGCAATTAAGTCAAATAATGGTCCTACATGAATAAATCGGACTGCCAATCACTTCTCGACTAGTATTTGGTGTCACAAAGTAAAAAAAAAAATTGGAAAACGTAATTTAATCTGAGTTAATAGATCGCGTGTATGTACCGAGGGAGTGAGTAATTACCCAAATGTAGTCGCAATGAAGTCAAACGATGGTCCTACAAGCGTAAATCGGGCTGTGAATCACTTCTCGATTATGATTTGGTGTCATAAAGTCACAAAACATTGGTAAACTTAATTTAATCTGAGTTGTGTTAGGTTAGGTTAGGTACATGCACTCGATCTATTAACTCAGATTAAATTACGTTTTCCAATTTTTTTTTTACTTTGTGACACCAAATACTAGTTGAGAAGTGATTGGCAGTCCGATTTATTCTTGTAGGACCATCATTTGACTTCATTGCGGCTACATTTGGGTACATTTGGGTAATTAGTCGGACCCTCTGTTGATATGGATCTTACTACCACACAGTTATTAACACTTGAATCAGATATTTTCATTATACAGTAACTTCATTTGATAATTATTTTCTCATACTGTAACTGTTGCATATCAAAACACAGGGAAATGACCTTGAGTGAGTGTGTAATATGGGGGGGGGTGCAACAAATAATAGGTCAAAGTTTACTACACGACAATATTCATCTTCAATATATCATAGTCTTACTGTCCCTTGGTCAAAATACACAAATTACAACCATGAATACACAGACCTATAAATGCTGAAGTAACTGTTTACATTACGTTGCCACTCCACCCTCTAACAATGACGACATAATAAAGGAATGCAAGGAAACACTTCTATAAAACAGATACTGTACCATTATTATTATTATTATTATAGAATTCAAACCTAACCTAAGCTGGAGATGTTGTCAGGAATGGGTGGAGCAAGTGACATTATGATATACAGTACACATGGTGAGATGTATATAGAGAAATAAACATAAGTACCTAATTAAATACATTAATAAATTAAAAAAATATATAACTGAAAACCCAAGACATTATTAATTTTGGCATGAGCATAAAGAGCTGGAAATATACTCACATTACATTGATTCTACAGACATAACTGCACTACCCTGTAAGACCATCAAAATGCTTTGTCTAAAGGGTGCATATAAACTGAACCAATGCCGACGTTTTGTTGATGGAATAACAGTTAAAGTATTAAAAACCTAATTCTCTGGAGCGACAAAGAAGTGTAGGCAAACATCATCCTGCAAACTAAAATCAGCCTTTAAATAAGGTATCACTTCATGGCCTGATCGAGCTGCCATAGTTTACTGCTATCTTCTTGGGTTTAATAACGTCTACCTACACGCTTCACTTAATTAATTATTGACAATGAATATTCAAAACTAAAGTAACCAAATTTTAAAATAATAACCCAGGATTCATGACTTTACCTGTACAGTGTCTCCAGTGATGATTCATGGTAGTCTAACGTCCTGCACACCGCTAATGTCCTCAGCTTCGCCAAGTCATTTATGGGACCTATATAACTTTCCTGCTCTGCCGTCTGGTAGCGTGATGTTATTAGATTTTTCAGCGGCTTCAAAATATCAATGTCAGACGCCCTCTTGAGCGGTACGCCAAAAGTCTCAGCCGCCATCGTCATCCTGGGAGGTGTGTGATAAAGGCTGGTCACTCAGTCTTCATAGGAGCGTGACGTCACTGCCTAAACAACTGAAGGTAGACTCGCTCTTACTTCAACACTGTTAATTGGTACTTCAAGTACCAATATCTGATTTACTATATTTAATGACAACTACATTTTGTTTCTATAATTAATAATTTTAACGTAAAATAATGGTCATAATTTTGTTTAGATAAATCAATATCGTTCGCGATGTATGTGATGCTAGCAACCGAGCCTCAGTGTTGGGACAAACATGTGTCATTTCCGTATGACTTTTTCCAACAAATTGATATTGGCTGTGATGACCACCTGATGATGACGCATACGGACATTAGCGAAGGCACGTGTGGTGTGTGTATATATATATATATATATATATATATATATATATATATATATATATAATGTACTGTATATGATCATTTTACTTAAAGTGTATATTTCTTGCATTAACTCTTCCTCTTAAATATTCAGCTATTCATGATAACGAATCTTACCATTGCATGATATCCTGCTGTACTGTAGATAAGGGCCCGCACCTTTTATACACTTGTCGGCCACTTAATGGTGCAAGTAATCAGAGATCGGCTGCAGGTGTACTAAGTCACCATAAGTCAGAGCTGCGTTCCACAAAATTGAATGTACAGTAAAATCAGAACTATACTTTATTGTCATAAAGTTGTTATAAACAACACCGATATTTAAGACTAAATATAGCTTTCATTTTCAGCATTGAAATAATAGCACTAGCCACTAACCTAGTTAAATATTTTGCAAAGAAATTAGGGAAAAAACTTTTAGCAAAACAAAATATGGAAATAAGAAACTGTCTTCGAGCAGTACAAAATAACGGTATTATAACGGATTCACTCCCTAAATACAAGCATACAGGGGAAAATGCTTTATAAAATAGTAGTACTGTACAGTATATCCTGCAGTACACAGTACAGTAACCCCCCTCCAAAATATATATATATACTGTATATATATATATATATATATATATATATATATATATATATATATATATATATATATATATATATATATATATATATATATCGGGTAAAATAAGTTTGCTTTTTGCAAAGGAAAATAAGAGCTTCAATTCCAAATACAAATACACAGAACAATACCAAAACTAATGTGAGGGTTGAGCCTGGAGGTGATTTACAATTTCAGAAAGTTGGTTCAAAGTGTGTCACAGCTCACAAGTTCTGTGGTGTGACTGCTTGTGAACTAGATGTTGGTTCACACTCAGGATTGGTTGGAGAAAGGAAACTCACAATGCGCTCTCTGTATATATATATTGTATTGGATGTACAATGCAGCTTGGTGCTGGGAAGCTGCTGCGAGGTTAGGAGCTTGCTGGTTCGGGAGCGTGGAGTCGAGAGAGCTGGTTGGCGAGGAGCTTGCTCGGAGGTGTTGCGTGCTGCTGGACTCAGGTAGAAGAAGGGAGGTCACAGCGAGGTTGAGAGCTTATATAGCAGAGGTAGTGCATGCCCAGTATTTGCCAACAGTGTGTGACAGAGACGTGACCAATCACCCGGGAGGCTAGCGAGCCGATCCTTTGGTGAAGAATATAAATGAAAAGAGACGTGACCGATAGCCCAAGCGGCTAACAAGCCGATCAGTGGCGAAGAGGATAAAAGTGGCTTGATGGCTGACCTGCGTTTTGTCAGACGTTGCTAGTAGCCGACCTTAGACCACGAGGCATTGGCTGGGTAACCCGAAAAGGGATCGGCTAGTCAGCGACAAACGGCAGTTGTAGTTGTAGGAGAAATTTCCACCACAAGCTTACAACGGTAAATGTTCTTCACATAGGTAAACACACCGAATGTCTGCTCACAGCAGTATGTTGATTTCCCTGCTTTTGATTTTCACCCAAAAATATAAGGAATAATGTCTTACCGGCCACTAGCCCAAAATTTAGACATCACTCAGAACAGAAAAGGAAGGGGATTGTGGACTCCTGGTGTTGAACAAAGTACTGTATAAAGCTAGGATTCCGTTCATGCTGTAGCGCCCAAAATAGATCATATTGAAATGTACACGGTTGTTTCCATTGGCACGGTTGCGTTATAGGCAGCCTTAGCGTTTAACTTTTACAGTACATTTCAATCGGCCCCTGTAACGATTGAAAACGCAACCGCTTGGAAACGGAAAAGGGAATACGGCGAATACCACACTGTGACGTCACCAGTTCCTGTTTCATACACATGCTCTCCTCATCCAGATATCAGATGTTCTTGCCAAAGCTAAAAAAAAATCACAAATATGTAAGGGGAAATGTGACTACAAACAATTTAATTTTATACAGCATTTATCAACAATGTTCTTAGAAACTTAGCAACTGTTTCATCAGTTCACTCAGTATATATATCCCAACAAAAGTACCTATTTTTGTAATGCATTTATATAATACATTTAGAAACCTAGCAAGTGTTATTTAATGAGGTAATTAAGTATGCATCAATCTCTATGTATCACTTTATTAGATCCATTTTTGACACGTTCTTAAATGAAGGTTCATGGTCTCAATAAAAGGCTTCTTTGGAATACAAATTTTGTCACTTATTATTTATCTTTGGGCAAATGACTTGTGTGTTCCTGCAGTGTTTCACCAAATCCTCCTCAACCAAGGCAAGAACATGTAAGAATTGTTGTCTACTCAGACGAAAATATTCTTGGAATTTTTCTTCATCCAAGCTTAGCTCTTTTACCAAAGTATTGAAGGCTCCAAATTTGGACAGATTCAGTAGCATTTTATGTACCCTCCATCTAAGTTTCCTTGACCGCTTTCCCTTTGCATCACGCATGATCTTACACAAAACCAGGATAATTAATAACAAATCATCCTGTTCATATACTGTAAATTGCGTCATAGCCATCTTTCCTGTCCTGTTTCCGCTGTGTAAGACAGATTATGCAATTGCAAATGGAAACGTGGGTGTCCGTTTTCCAAGGCAATGTAACACAAACGCATACAATATATGGAATCCTAGCTGCATATGAACAGAAGCAGCAGCCCAGAAGTTATGTTGCAGTCTGTATGAGATGTTGATTGTCCTTCTCTCCAAGTCTGTACTGCTTTGCCTCAATGGAACGATATCTTCGGTCTCAGAGCCGACAACGGTCGCAGATATTGACTATGAGGCAACAGTCACTGAATGCTGCATAGATCTGCAGCTCAACTAACTCAACACAGCTAGGATAGCTACTTATGTATTAGGATATTTAATTTTAAGGTAATGAAATGGTGGAGGTGTGGCTATAAGGTGAATATGGAGGCCATTAAAAAAAAATATATATATATATAGTTAGTAGTAGTAGTGTGTGTGAGCAATACACAGTACAGGGTGACATTCGTTACATATTTTGCAGGGTGCTTATGTAGCCACCTGTAACATATGCAAGACAGTATGTACCTGAAATAAAATTACCGGGTACAGTATCACAAATACTCTTTCCTTGTATATTGTCTTGACTTTCACACCAATGAAAAAATACAGCATATTTTAACTTTTATTTGGCTACAAAATTACATAATAAAGGCAGCAAATTTCTAATTTTATACATCTTCCTTTGTTGATGCTAGTGAATAAATTTCTAAATCTCACTATAAGCATACACTCTACTGCTAAAATATAATCATCAGAAAACAGATAAAAAGGAGTTACTTCCCTAATTAAAATAAATTATTTTAACAAGTAACTCAATGAGCCAAGGTACATTTAACTAATACTGAACATATCAAAGTTATCAGGTAAAGGCTACAAGTCCATAATGCTCATCATCGACTTCAAAATATGTAACATAATTTTGCCTTAAAATATGAAAGGCTCAGATATTCAAATTTCTAAGATATTTTGACAAACAAACAGATTTCAAAATATCAAGGATGGAATAAGTGAATTAAAGCCTGGATCGAGTAAAAAATGACGGACAAAATGCAGAAATACCAAATTAATACTTCAATAAAATTGGGATGCTTGATTGTTTTTTTTTTTTTAGTTTATCTTTTTAATTAGAAAAATAAACCTTGGATTCATCTTTAGTGGATCTGAAATACATTCTTAAATCATTCTCTTAGACTGGAATGGACCATCCTAATTTAAGTTTTCTAAATACTGTATTCTATTTTCCTGTGATCAAACCTTCCATAGTAAACACACCAAAATACAAAATATAAGTAAATTACTGAAAAACTCTCTAAGAAACTTTCCTATTCCCATTCCACACATAAATTGTGTTTCTCCCACATTTAATCAAAAACAATAACTAAAAGTAATTTACAACATTGCCATACATTAATGACTCGCTGACTTGTGCAATGACTTCCTGATCTTATCAATGAAGCATTCAGTAGTAATTTACTTCAGATGAGAACATACCGAGACATAGAATACAGGGTAAAAAAATTTTATGGCAAGAGTGTTTGCAAGATATTTTAACTAATACAGGTTGTACCTCTCTAGTCCGGCATTCTGTGATCCGGAACGATTTTAATTTGTCCAATAGGTAGATAGGCAGCTTTTTTTTTTTTTTTATCTTTTTTATTATTATTATTATTATTATTATTATTACAGGAGTATTAAATTTTTGCCCCTCAGGCCCCAATGTGGGTCAGTGACCTATGCCCGGGTGGGCTAATCCCCTTAAAAAAAAAAAAGCCGCGGGAAATTAAGGTTTGTTTACATCCGGCAGTTCGGCTGCTCTCTCTCTCTCTGCTTGTCTATACAGAGTACAACATTTAACCCTTCAATATATATGAGCAGTAAATAAGTGTTGCTTTCATATTCTTATGTAGAGTAATGACGATATATTTTCACATGTGCGCACTTACATACGAGCAGTCTCACTTTTTTTTTTACCATTAATGGTTAGCTACTTATATTGTTCCATTTATTAACATTAAATAACATTACAGGTACTTCAAGCAACCATATTCATTTTTTACATTAATTTTACTACAGCTAAACTCAGGGTCTTATTTTCTTCAGTTTTATATGTAGAACCAATCAGTCACTGGTTTCGTAAGCTTTAACATAAACAATGCCGGCAGCGGTCTCGTCTCCTCTAATATTCCACGTATTATTAATAAATTGTATTGTTAATTTTGCACACACGTACATTAATTCAATAAAAACAAATTCAGAAACATTAATTAAAATATATATGAACAGTAAATAAGTGTTGCTTTCATATTCTTATGTAAAGTAATGACGATATGTTTTCACGTGTGCGCATGCGCACTTACATATGCGATCTCTCTTTTTCTTTACCATTATCGTTAGCTACTTCTATTGTTCCATTTATTAACATTAAATAACATTACTTAAAACAACCATATTAATTTTACTACAGCTACAACCAAGGTCTTATTTTCTTCAGTTTTATATGTAGAACCAGTCAGTCACTGGTTTTGTAATCAACGAAAACAATGCTGTGTCATTTCCTCATGTGTTTTAATTTTCTACGTATTATTAATGAATTGTATTGCTCATTTTGCACACAAACATTAATTCAATAAAAAAGACATTCAGTAATAAACAATAATGAATCTTTTGTACATAAGAGAAATGACGCTGTTTACACGATTATGCACGTCGTCTGCACGTTGGCGGGCCGTTCAAACCCGTCGAAATTCAAGTTTCCGCCGTCAAAATTTTTATTTATTTATTTTTTTGTGTGTTCCAATAAAATACGTTAAGAATTAAAAACTCGCGAAATTTGAGAAGCTACTATACGACATTTAACCCTTCAATATGTCTTCAAAGAGACCATGACGCAGAGAAAGTGGTGCTAGTGCTTCCAGGCATAAGCACAAGTCACTATCTATCCAGGAAAAGGGTGAATTTCCATGGTCCGGCACCGGTCAGGTCCCGAGGTTGCCGGACTAGAGAGGTACAACCTGTACTTCTTTTTTTTTTTTTTTTACAGAATTGCTACACAGAATTTTAAAATAATTATCCTTTATATGCAATGAGGAAAACACCCTGGGTATTATATAAATCATATATGATACAGTACAACTGAAATCAGTGCTATAGTTTAAAGCTGGTTGCCAGAAACTGTTTTTCACTGTAAAAGCCCATGTAGTGACACAATATGTGCTTCAACATAAACACAACTTCTATACTGTTGGGATTCAAATCTGAAAACCATTTATACCTTAATTTACTTTGTATATAATGAACACAATACAAGAACAATTACATTTCCTAATCCCTAAAAACAAACTAAAGACTTAAGGGGTTATACATGCAGGTAATCCACAACCTTATAACCAAATCAGAAATATCAAGAGGTCATCATTAATTCATTCCTGAAAGTAACCCCAACTAAGCAAAGCTAGTTCTCCACACAAAAATATAGTCAAACAAAAAAGCAAACTTCCTTAGAATAAGTTTACTAATTTGTGATCAAGGATGGCTTGTAATTATGTTTAATGATGTAAACCCCCCCAAAAAAAAATGTTAAAAAAAAATCTAAACTAGTCTAAATTTGAAAAACAAAAACATGTATTACAGTAAAGACACCTGCATACACAACCAGCTTAAAAACTTACACATTTTGTAACTCAATCATTTTTATATAGTTAAATGGAAGGGAATGACAGGTTTTACAAAGACAAATAATTGGCAACTATGACTCTTAAGTCTTTGGATCACCAAATTTAGTTACATTTCTTATGAAGACTAATTCAATAACAAAAGTAATTTGACTAATACCTGGTATGTCCTTTTAAGGTACACTGAAATTAAATAATTTGGGAGGCAAGGAGAAAAGAATTTAAAGTTTCTTATACAGTACAGTACTCAATGATTATATAACTTCTTTTAAGTAATTAGTTCGTCATGTTAGTTTTTATACAGGTACTAATTGTGGATTTATAAACTATACCAGGTAAAAGGGACCTCTATGGCAATTAATGTGCTTCAAGAACAGATATGAATACTGTATATCAACTGGGCTTTCTTTCAGTGCAGCACCATCACTGAAATCTGTTCATGACACACAGCTTTGTGAGATCTGAATACAAAACAAATAATTAAACAATTAACTCTAGAATTAATACACTTGTCCTACATGAATTTTTATTACACACTGCCACATAAGCAATTACAACTTCAAAACTCCCCTCTGTAAATGTTTAATACACCAGTAGATTAAAAAACAGGAGGCTTAATCATTGCATACAACCATGACTTTAACCAAAAGTAATGGCTTCTATTTGTAACCTTAAGTTTTCAAAAGTTGAGTAAAAACTGGCCAAGAGAATCAGGTCAGCCAGCTTCAATTAGTACATGGTACTGTACTGTACATCTAAGTTTGTGGGACTTTCCTGATTCAAAATGGTGCTTTGTACAATACAATATAAGAATTTGAAGCAGCAAATTGTACAATTCCATATTTTTTTTCATTCAGATGATGTATAATGTTAATAAGGATAACAACAATAAGAGAAAACAAGGCACAAGAATACTGACCCTCCATAAATTGACTGATTCTTCGCAGAAACAAAAAACACAGCAGACGTCTGAAATTCAATACCATCCAAAATCATCATAATCTGAAGGTACTTCCATTAATCTCACAATGAGCCACAAACTGATAGTACAGTACAATCACAAAGATTAACTTTCAATACGTTACATAAATACCTATCAATATCTTCTTCCAAATACGGTATTACAAATACAGGTAATGTACAATTACAATAATGTTTATATTAAAAAAAGTAGCAAAAGTACAAGAATGTGACATGTTTTACATAAGTATTACAGGAAAATCATTCAAGAGGTTCATTTATACTTTCAAATTACAAAAAAAAGAAAACCTATCTACCCAAAGGAGTTCTTGCATTCTTAAAATTTTTATGGCAGATGGTAATGTCTTTAATTGGTCTTTTGAAAAACCTTTACAAAACAGAACTAACTACAGTATAGCATAAAAAATAAAAATAAATTTCACATATCAGAACCCACTATAAAAAAGTGGAATCTACCAAATACATCTTATGCATACACTATACCCTCGTTAATTCGACAAAAAAGGGGCTCCGAGTCACTCATTTTACTGAAAAATCAGCATCAACCGAGTTAGGAATATTTTGGCATTGTTCAGCAATGGCCGAGTTTTCGTATTCAATTATTCCCAGTTTTCTCTCAGTTTTGCACCTTTTTCGGATTATTCCGAAGATTATTCCTCATTAATCCAACCAACAAACTTTCTCATAAAATATTTTATTTATAATTACTGGTCACACGACTTGTCTCCCAAGTTGAAGCAGGGTGAGGATTAGGAATAATCTTCTTGATGACAGTATTCAGGATCAGGTCAGTGGACCCCAGACCCTACCTCAACATGTTCTATGTCATTCTCCCTTGCTTTGTTCTGTTAGTTGGCTGAAGAGGGTCCTAGTATACCATTTCCAAGATTTTGCCTTTTATTTCTCCAATGTGAATTTTTACTTTCGGAATATTATTAGCTCACCACCCAATGTAAGTGTTACATTTATATATTAGTGTATTAACTACTTTATAAATATATATTTTTTTTTTTACATATAAAAAATATTTGTTTGCACAGTAATTATAAATAGAATATTTTGTGTGGCAGCCAAAGCGACTTCGGAACCACTTGGATATTTCAGATTCACTTGGAATTCAAATCGTTTAATTCATAAAAAAAAAAAGAATTAAGACGACACCCGCTTTATAACAATCGGAAGTAACGAGGGTACAGTGGATACAGAATCCTATAATTGTGGCAACATCTCAATTGGGGTACAAAATTTGAAGTCCTCAGGGAAAAGTTCTTTTGCATGGGGATACATCAGCTTGTAGGACTGCCTAATTGTGACATCTGCAACACCTGCAATGTCGCCTATTTCCTTCTGTGTACGCTTGTCCTCTGATGCCTATTAAGAAAAAAATATTGTGGTTATTCAACTGAAGATGCATAATACCTTATAACTGCTAACAATATCTGACTTAGGTGCTACTGTAGCACAATTTAGTTATTGTGTTTATATAAATTGTTACTGTACTCTTGCTTTTATATAGAAACACCACACACATATCATCTTTAACTAGAAGCCAGGTACATATCATGCCATTGTCACCTTATTAACCTGACCTAATGTCAGCAAAGCACTTTGTAAACAAAACATTGAGTGTCCATAGTTAATACGTCAGAGAATTTGTATATTCTGTACATTATACAGTACTGTAATCTCCTCATTAGCCGGAACAATTGGTGCAGAACGTTTCCAGGTACCAAGACAAATTCTCTGATCCCAGAAATAATCACACATTGACGGAATCTTTCCGGGCATCAGTGAATGTTTCCATATCTAAACTTTGCATCTGGCATGGAGGTTATTGTTACAGAGGCATAACTGCAGTCAGACAGACACAGAGCGGTATTTATTTATGGAACACTACTGTCACGTCAAGTACTGTACTATATAGTTAACTCCCTCTAAGCCGGACTCGCTTAATCCGGATCCCCTTGAAAACCAGCACTGAACACATGTATCCCTAACCCAGAAAAACACGACCAAAAATTTTCAGTTAGTACAGAGGAAAGTTCGTGTAAGCAGAGGCTGCCACTGTTGTGGCACAGGAGAGTAATTCAGGAGCTGTCTTTGAGGAGGCAGTGGGGAGGTTGCTGAGGAGCACTTAAGTGAAGTGTCTAAGAAATGTAAATACTGTAGTTTACAGTAAATAAAATTATTAGTGAAAACATAACATTTGCTCCAATCTTCAATGGCATACATTGAGAGCGTTGTACAATCACTTCCTGCCTCACCTGCCTTCTCACTAGCCTCATGATAAGTGAAAAATAATAAGTACAGTACCTTATTATTTACATGTACTATGTGCTTCAATTTTTTTAGCAACAGGCATATTATAGTGCAGTAATAATGTACAACATAATTATGAAATACTTCTACTTCCTTCGATTCTCTTATCACTCTCCCATTACACGAGGCTGTGGGCACGAGCAAAAATATTTACAACTATCGAAAAGTGTACAAACTTTTATCCACAGCATCTGTTCTAATTATGTTCAAAAGATGAACTTTGTACCAATAATCCTAAATAAATTCTATAAAAAATATTTTGGGACATGATATAATGATGGGGAACTCAATTCTATGAAAAAACATAAGAAATGTTTATACCAGTGTCTATGAAATCAGTTCTAATTCAGTTAGAAACACCATTACAGGAGGTCCCTGGGTTACAAACGGGTTCCGTTCCTGAGGACGTTCTTAAGTATAAAATGTACATGTCGAAACGAATGCTATGTGCATACAGTACTTACAGAACAATGTTTAAAATTCCCCTATATCATAGCCAAAGTCCTTATATACATCTAAAATCACTAAATTAAAAGAAAAGAAGAAACAGAATGACAAAATACAGTAAATGAAAGTAAAAAAAAAAAAAAAAAATCATCCAAATAAAATACTGTATGTTTAACCTCATAGGTGGCGTCAAGTCAGGGATCGAAGATTCTGGCTCAAGGAATGAGTTTAGAAAATTAAAAACATTTGGTAACCCTTTGTGTTCCTGTCTGAGCCCTCTACAAAAAAAAGTGCCTGAAATATCACCTGGTAAAGAAAGTAAGAAAGAGGGAAAACAAACAAATAGAGCAACAAATGAGTAACACCCCCCCCTCAAGACATGTACTTCAAGCAGCACTGAGAAACACACAATACTGTGACGAGGGGGGCACAAAGTTTTCTTCTATTTAACTGCAATACAGTACATACTTGTGAAGCCATGTATATCGCCGCTGCAGCAACTGAGATCGGCGACCTTCCTGGAACAATGTCCAGATCAACTGCCTTTCGTGCAATGTGTGTTGCTGCCTTTTGTGCTGAGGTAGGTAGTCCAAGGTTTGAGCAAAACCTTGACATGAAGTCACCAGTAGTAATGAGATCTACTTGTGTTTCAAGTGCCTTCAAGATGAGTTTGAAACAACGACCGATTTCTTTCTTACTGATCTTACTCACAGCACAAATCTCCTGAAATTTAGATAAATATTAACTGGAGGTCATATATTAGTGTTTCATCACTAATTATAAATAACTAAAATGTGGTTAATGGAATATATACACCATTGTGCTTATTTACCTTGTGTCCATCCTGTCACAACTCGGTAATTCTCTACATCTTTATCAGGTTCACAACATGTGAAACTAAAACAAATCACAAACACAAATGACATTTACAGATAGGTTTGCAATATGAAACACTAGTATCCACATCCACCCTTTTTTCTCCCAACATTTAGAAGGCAGTTTTCTCTGCCGTTTTCCTTTATAGATTATGTTTACCCTTGTCTCTAGTCTAAATAATGTAGAAAGAGTGGACACTTCAAAAAATAAGGCATAACTAAAAATTTCTTAGTCCTGAGGTCATTGGGGTAGATTTGGTTAAGTTTGGTTGATACAAAATAAACAGGTCTAAAACATGATGTGTGAGAAGTGCACAAAAAGCCTGTGTTGCAGCAGCACATACTGTATGGTGCAGTAATTCCATTTTTTTTTGCCATACACTGTAAGCAACTAATGAAAAATATAAATTCACTGTAAAGAAGATATTGTACATAATGAACAGAGAACTGTATTTTTAAAGAACTCTATCTACACAAATTATTTAGTATGTATTTGACAAAATTTGATATACAGTATACTGTATTTGGAAAAATGTTTGATATCTTCTCATCTTAACAGGTGAATGTGTGAGACTGAAGACACTTTGTCTTAGTAAAATATTTGCTGAGTAGCTGTGATACTTAGGTGAAGGCATCTCCTCTCAAAATATAAAAACTTTTAAAATAAATTTTTCTAATTTACAATAAATTGCCAACAATGTAATTATACAGTATTCTAGCCAATACTATCAAGTAAAATTCATGAGGTGTGGGACACTGCAGGTTGAAGGGGATGAACATACATACTGATGAAAAATACTGAGCTAGGTTTTGTGAAATATACTGTACCACGGAAAAAGAGGCCTACACATCAATCAGAATTACTCATTTTATTATTATTTTTTCTTCTCTTAAGTGACTCAAATACGAGTCATTGCCAATTGGGCAAGATTATTATTGACATGTATTCACATCATGGTGCACGAGTGTTAAGAAAGGCATAAGACAAAACTTTTACTCAAACGTGACTACTTACCTTGAAAGTTCTTGGTACACCCTCCTGTCGACAAGCAATATATAAAGATGCCGAAGCAATGGCATCATTACTACGCCCCTTTAGGTTTTTACCATCGTGAACCTAAGAGAGACACGCAAGTTAAATAACTGTATACTGTAAACCTTGAACCACAAAATTTTGTCCCTATGCTCTCAACTATTATGTAAAATAAGGTCCTCAGTAGTTCTAGAAAGTGAAAACCAGAGCAATAATAATCACATAATTGACAGTTTGAAAACACTACACAGCTGGTAATAACAATAACAAAAATTATATATACAGAAGTCACAATTTGGCTGCTGCAGTTACTTACCATCACCAAAAAATATGTTCTCAGGACTGAAGGCTCACTTATATGGTAAGGAGAGTTCCCATTCAGTGTCAATTAAACTACAGTATACAAAATGCAAAAGCCAACCAAAGATAACACATAAGTTACAATACTACACATGTCTCTTCCATATCTAAAAATGATTATAAAATACAAGAAGTACTAAAGTTCATAAAAATGGTACAATGGAATTACCATTAAAAAATTTCTGATCTATAGTTTTTGGGGGGGGGGGGGGCTGACAGTACTAGGCTAAAACCCAGTCCCTTGTAGTTCATTGGCTCACACATAATGTTCCATTAAGATTTATATATCGCAAACAATCCATATATAACTGTTAAGGATACCCAGTTCTGGCTCACTTTAATGATGAATTTAATAAGCGGTAAATGCTTGAAAATGTTAACTTTCAAGATATGAGGAAAAAGTAAAGAATATTTACTGTTGAAGTCACAAACAAATTCACGGTTTTGGAGAACACATTCAGGGTATATCCACTACATACTACTCTACTTCTCTTTTCACTAATTATTATGTACAGTATATTAAGACAAATAACATTAAACATATAAAGCAATGGATGAGAATGAACATTATATAAAGAGTAGAATGCAGTACAGTACAGTGTAAACACCACACATTCACAAAGGTGTCCTTTAAGATGAACATTATGGGGAGGTAGCGCACTTAACAAGAGCCACTCAGCTGACCCTGACATCTCTATAGTACTTTAATTACTGCAAATATAACCACATTCATTTAGAGCAACCCCGCTCTCTCCTCGCCCGAATAACCTACTCGGAGATAAGAGTCCAAAACTCCAGCACCTAGCTGACAAAATACATAGCACTAAGAGCTGGGTGGGATTGAGTGTGTTCTCATGTCTGTAGCCAAGGGTAACATGGGTTGTGAAGCATATGCATATTAGTATAAGAGGCAAAGATTCAGCTTTTGACAAAATAGGTAACTTACCCCATAGGGATACAATTGTGTCAAGAGAGAAATATTATTTTATGAAATTTAGACTCAATCATAAATTGTTAACTGTACATAAATCACCCAATCCACTGCGTAAATTACAAGAATCACATTAGCAAAACAAATATTACCAACTCAAAGATCCAAATATTTCTTATATACAAAAATTTCATCAACCAGTACATTTTCCACAAGTCAATGTGTTCATCAACAATTTTAAGTCAGAGACTTCAGAAATTAACACTAAATTTTCTAACTGGTCAGCCTTTTATGCACAATCTCAGATTCTTTTTAATTTCAAAGTGGCTTATCAAACACAACTTACCTTTGATGCTACATAAGGGACCTGGGCTAAAAGTGGATCTCACACTACAGTACTCTCAACACATAACTTACCTTCTCAGCATCTGTGTTGTGTCATAAGTTACGTTTCTCATCTTTATTACCTTCCATGGTAACCTAAGCTTGGGCTTAACTTAAAAAAAATCTAAAAACAAATTTTCATACACTCCAACCAGATATTATGGGGTAAAATTATTAAAATTTAATGCCTTTGTCTAATATAATCCTACAACACAGCGACCACATAACAGGAGGCCAGCCTCATTACTTACATCTACTTGGGTAATTTTTTACTTACTTGTTTGAATAAAACATTTGCTCTCTCAACAATGGTCTTCGGCAAATTGATCTTATCTGCCATATTACTAATTTCTCGGAAGGCATTGATGAGGGCTCTGTCTGAACTACTCATCTGAAAAAGAAAGAAAGATCATGAAAATGGGTGACTGAAGTTTTGTAATTAAATCATTTATAAAATAATATATACAGTGGAGTCACAATAATTTATAGGTACCTCTGTTACCATCTCTTTATATTTTGCAGTCATATACAGTATTCACAATTCATGGCCATCCACTGCTGCAGTGTTTATTTAAATAAGAATCCATAAAAGTTGTGGGAATATCATTTAAATGGTCTAATTTGACTTAGAGATAAGGAAATTCAAATATAAAATTATAAAATAAGAAAACTTAAAAGTAGAAATTTAATAATGTGTGGGAAGTGGAAGGTATGGCAGTGGACTGAGGCCCCCCCCCCCTCCCAAGTACAACATTAAACAATTTCATCATAATTACCATATTATTTAGGTTCATTTGGTGCTGGGTTAATAAAACATATCGTAAGGTAACCAATTTTCTAGAAAAAATCCCACTCGACACCAGATGAGTTATTGTATGGTATTAAATTCCTGATACATTGTTTACATAGTGTGGTCACAGCCAACCAGGTGCCTGACTGATTTAATGGAATATTGGGGAAAAGCTGTTTATGTAACGTAGAACTATTTTTGTATTATATCTGTTACTTTATTTTTTCATGTACAGTATTATGTATGAGGCTTGGTGTTTCTTAAAGCAGTTTTGGAACAGTGTATCACTATTTTTTGACCTCTGGTTCCAAACTGATTACACTATTTCCCCCAAATTATTGCAACTCCACCATATCACTATTTAGTAGGGAGGCTCCAGCAGACTTACCATCATACAGCATCATTTACATACTGGGTCACCTATTGAGATATCCCTCTTATGCCTACATTCCCCAAATTAACTGTTTCATATTACAGTTAGGCCCAGGCAAACATATTCCCACACAGTGTGAAAGTAACCATATGTTCATGAAAAATGTAATAAAACTCCAACAATGTATTGAAAATTTCACATACACATATTCTGATTATGTTTCAGCCTCTGCAACAGGACCAACTCACCACTCTCTCCCACCCAGCTAATTCCCCCCTTCCAAAACACACACAAGTACATGAACTTCAACCCATGGAAATACAGGGGGTCCTCATTATAAGTGGTTAATATGGACCAGAAAAGCCACTTATAAAGGGGAATTAATTCCCGTAAGAATTAATAGGAATAAGATCTATCGGGACCATCACATTGAAAGTGACACCCAAAGTTTTTTATATCTTTTAACACACACATACATTATATATATATATATATATATATATATATATATATATATATATATATATATATATATATATATATATATATATATATATATATATATATATATATATATATATATATATATATATACATACCTTAGAAACATTTGATTTCACATTATTTTATTAAATTATTTAATTTTATAACTTATTGAAGGTACTTCATGTCGTTTGGGGTCAGTGTGCTGATGCGGTGCAAGCTACCTAACCACTAACCACACAGCAGGGCTACCTGACCATGCACTCGCACACTCATTTCAGCGAAAGTGGTTCACTGAGACATGCTTAACACTTTTCTTACAACATGTAATTTCTAATTTCCCGTCCATCCCATAGCTACTAAGCTTCCTTTTAGCCACTACACCACCTTGCTTTGGTTTGAACTGATGGCTACACAAATAGTCCACCAATGTCATCAAAGACACAGCAGAGGTTGATAATTATTGTTTTTGGAGTACTTCAAAGTAATGCCTGTGAACACAGACGATTGGTTGACATTATATGTAGGGAGTTAGTCTGAGGATACAATTGTTATTACTCCAGTACTGATCTTACCTGGCTCTGGTCTTTATAAGTACAGTATAGTAATTCAGAAAATATCCTCAATCAAATGAACTTACCGATCTTCGATTCTGATATTTGGAGCCTCCAAAACCATCAAATGATGCACTACCAGTTCCTGGACCTATGATAGTTGATAGATCAGAACCATTGAGAAGTGGATTTTCTGGTCCACCAACTCGAGATGGATCATTGTTGGCCTTCTCATTGCTGAATGTACGCCATTCTGACCCTACATCAATCACTCTGAAATATGAAACACCAAAATTAATATTCTTATATTTGAAACTTTTCACTATGTATGTCAGACTCAATTACAAAATTGAGAAGTGATCTTGCGAACTAAAATGCCATAGTTGGTGATCTTTAGATACAGTAGACCTATACTTTATAGTGAAAGAAGACTACACAAGGGGAACTTGTTCCAAGTCTACAATGATGGATAAGAATGGACTGAAATAGTGTTATGTAGAAGAAGAGTCACTAAAGCCAAAGATGTAAGCAAGAAATATACAATTTAAGATCAGAAAATTCTGTGACAAATTTATATTGCGAAGTCAGTGATACCACCCAACCTTGGGGAGTCTTTGTCTGATCTTGAAAAAATTTCCCATTGATGTATATTTATGGATTTTTATGATCACTCGCTACAAAAAGTATCTGCAAAATTTGTTGGACAATATGACACAACAGAAGAAGAATTTTGACAACCCTACCGAGACAACAGGGCCCCCTGTACCTTGGTAATACAGTCCTCAAATGCAAACAAAATACTAAATTCCTCAGAGTTATTGTTAATGAGAAACTTAACTAGAGAAACCACATACAAGCCATTCACAGTAAGGTCAATAAACAGTGCGGGATCGTGTATCACACTCGAGAGTCACTCACTCTCACAGCAATGAAAGAAATCTATCATGATCTTGTTTACCAACACCTGATACACTGTCACACACTATGGGGGGCCTATGGCTCTTCAAAAACACAATCCCTGGTTACAGAACAAAAGAGAGTTGTATGGACAATGACCTACTTGGGAGAAAGAAAGAAAAAAAAAAAACTCACACAAACGAAAAATTTGCTAAATTGAAAATTTTAAAATTTGAAGATATTAACACTTACTGCTGTGCCCTCTTTGTTTACAAATCTATCAATTATTTGCTTGACAATAATTATTTCCAGTTCCGGAATAATCAGAGATACAACTTAAGGCACCCAGAGCTACTAAGACCACCCCCCATGCACTCCTCTCAGTCCCAGACCTCCATAAAATATCATGGTGTGAAGGTGTGGAACAACTTACCCCCACCCATCCGAGCAAAGACTACGCTCCCTTCCTTTAAATCATCTCTTAAAAAATATCTATTGTCTAAATATTAATATTACTTGTAATACCTACTACATTTACAGTACCTGCTTTTATTGTACCATCAAAACAGTTTTATTAGAAATTATCATGTAAATAGATAAGAAATTACCATTGCAATAAATATATTTGTCAACTAGACATAATCCTGACAGCTCTGTCCTCTTGCTCAACCTTAAAGTGGTCCCTCGGTTAACGAACACAATTCGTTCTAGAAGGTAGTTCGTTAACCGAAACCATTGTTTCAATGGGATTTTGGGTAATTGGTTCCAGCTCACCGAAAATTAAATACAAAGTAAAAATAAATGCAGCAAAGTACACTTACTTTGAGGTGTGCATGTAGAAGGCTCCTGGTTGATGATGATGATGGGAATTAGAAGTGAGGGTGGAGGAGAAGGGAGAAGAGAAGGCAGTGGGGGTGGAAGAGAGAGAAGTCACCACATGCTTCATGCTGCCATTTCACCCATAAAATTTTAAGTTCACTTGGTGTAATTCAAGATTATTTTCTTTAAATCAACACTGCACTGCACTATATATTGTCAATATGTAAAATAAATTTCAGAATGACCGATAATTGTACTGTAAAAACGTAAAAATAGTTTATGTTCAAGAGAGTCGCAAGCAAGATGCTACCTCCACTGAGCAGACACAAACTGACGTCATTCTGGGTGAATCAAGTGGCTGTTTGGCGAGCTAAAAACTAGTTCCCTGTACTTCAATTATGTTAAATAATTGTTAAAATGACTAAAGATTTTAATATAAGACTTTGAAAATTATTGAATAGTACAACCTTCTTGATATTTACTCAAATGGTAACGAATTTAAGCCCTGAAACCGATTACTGTATTGGCGGACTAATACTCCAGCTGGTGAGCAGGTTAAAACATGTTGACACGATTTCGTAAGGATTTCGTTAACCGAATTTTTGTTTGTTAATCGAGTTGAAGATTCTTATGGAAGGTAATTCGTTAACCAAAATTTCGTTAACCAAGGGATCACTGTACTGTACAAACAAAAGCATAAAATAAGAGTGACACAATGCAATTTTACTCTGAAATAAGTACAGTATTCTCTAAACACAATGAAATATTCAGTACAGGTGCTCCTCTACTTATGAACGAGTTACGTTCCTGAGGATTGTTTATAAGTCCAACTTTACTCTTGTAGATACCAAACATATTGTAAAAAATGAAAAGGTTATGGTTATTTAGTACAGCTATACCCTTTAATACAGCCTTAAAACCTGACTCACTCTTCTTCTCCTCTTGGATAATGTTTTTTCTATCTGGAATTTTCTTCAAAATAATCCAGTCTCATCCACATTAAACACCTGTTCTGGTAGGTAACCCCCCACAGTGATGATGTTTGTATCTTTGAAAATTTGTAAGTTGAACGTAGAGGAGCACCTGTACTGTACTGTAATCCAAAAGCCCTTCAGTCTCAAGCAATGTGGATTACCATGGTTCTACTGTACAACACTGCTCATGAAGAATCTCACCTGTCCCCAACAACCAATCCACACTCTGAACATATCTGGTCTCCTGCTCTATAATCTTCAATGAGATGAGCCTCTGGGTGATATGGGCAGGACACTTCATTGAATCTTCCTCTGAAAAAGAGTATTTTCCTCATTATTTTCTTGTTATAACAAATAATCTTTATAATTTTAATTCAAATTCTGGAAATACTGATACAGTACAATGAAAATACAGCCCCCCCCCCAAGTTCGCGGATCCTTATTTCAAAGATATCACCCTGAATGTACCCAAGAATGTCTGTGGGTAGTTTTAAAAGTTGCTGGCATTTTCGCAGCTGGGACAGGGAGCCATTCATTCTAGAGACAGTAATTTCCTTTACCTGTATTGTAAATATGTGTGTGTGTGTGTGTGTGTGTGTGTAAACACACACACACACAAAACACATACAAATAAATAATAATTGGAAAATCCTCTCACAAATTTATTAAAAATGTGAGTTTACCCTGAAATCCGTGCTTTATTACTTTATTAATAGAGCAAGGACTTCAGGGTTGGCTGTCACATTTTTAATAAATTTGTTTCTGATTATTTGTGAAAGTATTTTCCAATTATTATTTATTTGTATGTGTGTGTCTACACACACACACATATACAATACAGGTAAAAGAAACAATTGTCCTAAGGGCAAACACATAAAGGGAATATAAATTTCTTTGAACACAAGTAAAAATGTACCCCCCCCCCCACTACCAGTCCGCAAATGTTATTCGCGGCCACTTTGAGAACCTAACTCCCGCGAATTTGGGGGGCCCTTGTATTTTGTAAAATTATTTTGGATATAGCTCTGCATAAATTGATCCCTCATTAACTCCAAACAGTACTGTACAGTACTATTCACAAACTGATAATTTTTGTTGATAAAGTTCTCCTCAAACAATTTCATGTTATTCCTACCTCACGAAAGAAACTTTTTTATTGTACAAAAACACTTAAAAATAAAAAAAGACAACATAAAATAAATACATACTGTGCGGAACATGTGAAATATAATTAAAAGATGTGTACAATACATATGTTCTACCTCTCAACAGGGTTATCTTTCAACACTGAATTTCATCTGCCATTTTTCCGACCATTCAAATTTTTTTTTAGATCTTCCTGTAGTTTTGTGGAGTCCTCGTCATATTTAATTACACATCCTATTTTAGTGTCATCAGCAAATTTACTTATGTTGCTGTCTATGCCAATATCTATGTCGTTTATGTATATAATAAATAATATATATAATTGCCATGCAACTATATAAGAAGACAAGGAAAAAACCACGTAGTAATGTATAGTGTTTGCGCCAGAATTTTTTTTCAAGTTATTTTAATTTTTCTATTTCACTTGAACATAATACTGCACAGTACTGTACAAATTCACAGAAAATACATTGATTACTTCTTACTCAACCAATTAGTGGAAGTTTGGATGTCACGTGGTATTTGTGAGAATGTGCAAGCTCTGGAATTCGAATTGCGTAGTTGCATCTCTTTGTGAAGGTTGCCGACACGACCCTTCCATAAACTACTCCCCAAACATATTAATGAAGGATAGTGTATGAGAACACCACTACCACCAGAAAAAGTTCACGGATATTTCTAATTTTTTTTCACAATATGTTCTTATCATTATATTAAGTATTCTAAAAGAGGCGGCATTTACTTGAATCATCATTTTCGACTTTTTTATATTTGACCACCCTTCGATCATGAATCATTTGTTAATGGACAGGCCATGAAGGAAGAGGAAAATTGTGGGGAAAAACACAGCAAATACTAATAACGAATACAGAGAACTGTTGGTGATACTATAGTGTGCGGTCTACAAAGATATCTTAAGTCTAACCTAACCTAAATATCTTGCAAACAGCACGCTACAGTAGCACCAAACTGTCAAAACCTGACCTAACCTCCTAACTAAGTGACCCCCATGTAGCTTGCGAGGAAAGATGGAAGACGCAGTACAAGGAAAGCGAACCACTATAATATCAGATGGCCATTAGACCCGTGGCTCCATGTTTAACGATGAAAAATTTATTCTTCGAGTATAGAAGTCATAGAGGCTTGAAAATGCTGTTGTATCAGGTTTATACATGTTTTTACCTCATTATTTCCTTCTTTCATGTCCTGCCCACTAACAAGTGATTTATGATCGAAGATACTGTATAGGAAAAAAAAATACTAAAGGAGAAATATAAAGTTATTACTCCTAAACCACATACTATCACCAAAACAAGTAAAAACTAAGGGAAATCCATAAACGTTTTCTGGTGGTTGTGATGTCCTAAAAAATGACCTAAATTACTACCCAAACATATTAATCCTATAAAAAAAGAATACAAAGAGAAGACCTTCCTCTCCACAGCTTGCACCATCTTTGTCTGAACTACAACACAATCCACCAACCTTCAAATTTTCCACAATTTCTCTTTCCTTCACAATTACACATCTATGATCTAATTCTACTCCTAACTGTTTAGATGCGAGCTGATACTACCCAATATTTATCCATTTCACTTAAAGTACACCAGGACATAAATATTACTCACAAAACTCAAACAAAGATTATGACGATGTAAGCAAAACTGTGAATATGTGATGCCTAACCTACTAAACCACACATCTCACAGGGTTTAACTGAATACCTGTAAGTTATCTATTATCTCATGGGTCACCACACCACACCAGACCACAATAGGGTGTCTAGGAGTACTCTGAAAGTAAATAAACGTGGAGGTAAAAGGCTGCCTTACGTGTTGGCCATGTTTACTCCAAGGAACTGATGGGCAACTGACGAGGTATTACCAAAGGGACTCTATATTTCTTTATTTTGTAAACGAGAAGATACATTTACTAATTATATTAAATAAATATCTATACATTAATAAATTATTCTCTTATTGATATGGCATTTTTTTTATCAAATATTGTATTAAGAGAACTAAAAATATATATAAAATTATCACATGGTAACTTATCTCACATCATGGAGGACTTGTTATTACAGCGCCAGAATTGGGAATTTGAACAGACAAATATTATTATTTCCTTGAAGCAAATTTTACACTTTTTAAACCCATTAAACTAAATATTTATTGTTTTCCCAAGTAAAGTGAAATATAAAATCAAATGTAATACAAAATACAGTACTTGATTATTGATATTAACACCAGTTGCACATTTCTTTAGCTAAAAGGCATAGCGGATCCCATTCTATCATCATAAAATGAACATTGACTCAGTGTGTACACAGTGCGGATATACAACATCCATAAATACTAACCTTGCATTTTTCTGACTGATTTCAAGCAATGCAACGTCCTTTAATGCAAAAATATTTAATTATTGCGTTTAAATGCATTCTTGGGTTACTCGTTATAGATAAATTTTTCTTAAATTTTACTTGTTGATGACTAGCGTACTTGTGATTTATGGACCTAGCTACGTTTTTGAAGGACTCAGTTGTTGAAGCATAGTAATACACGAACATTATAGGATCGTTACAAGTTTAGTAACCCCCTACTGAATTTCTCGACTCAACCCTGAGTAGGAAAGATTTCCTGTACTGTACATGTGCATTTACTATCATAGGGATGTGCTCCATATCCTGCCGAACCGGATATTTTTTTTTAAGATGAAAAAAACAGTACCGTAGGTTCAATCGATGATTTCTGGCTTCTTTTGTATTATATAATGCAAAGGGGCCATTTTCTTAATAAATCCAGCTAAAATACTGAGCGTGGGGGTATGTGATATTTGTTCACACTCAGGATGGGATGGAGAAAGGAAACTCACAATGTGCTCACTGTACAGTATACATATTATATTGGATGTACAATGCAGCTTGTTACTGGGTAGGTAGCATGGTTACAAGCGCTGAGTAGAGAGAGCTGGGTGGTGAGGGTGGTGAGGGTGCAACTAACCTTCCTGCGTTTGAGGACAGACGGTTCGACACAGCACTGACCCACATTGTGTTCACAGAAGAGGGTATTAGAAATAAACTGTCCAGGCTAAAGGTCCATAAGAGTCCTGGACCTGACATGGTGCATCCTAGAGTGCTAAGAGAGCTGTGCAACGAGCTTACAGAGCCCCTGAAGATTCTGTTTTGTAAATGCCTGGATGAACAAATGGTCCCCAGTGAATGGAAAGTGGCTTATGTGAGTCCTATCTTCAAGAAGGGCGATAGTCACTCCACGAACAACTATAGACCGGTGAGCCTGACCAGCATAATATGTAAAGTACTTGAGAGTATTATCAGAGATGCCGCGATGGAACATCTACTACGAAACAACCTTGTAAAAGATTGCCAACACGGTTTTATGCCGGGGCGCTCTTGCTTGACACAATTGCTCAAGGTATTGGATATTTGGACCCATATTCTAGAACGGGGTGGTAATATCGACAATATTTACCTAGATTTTGCCAAGGCTTTCGACAGTGTACCCCACGAAAGGCTGAAAATCAAACTGGAAGGGTACGGAATTCGGGGAAATGTCCTAGCGTGGATAGAAGACTTTCTACATGACCGCAAGCAATGTGTGGTGATTAATGGCACGAAATCGTCATCTGTACCTGTAACAAGTGGGGTACCGCAGGGTAGTGTATTGGGCCCGCTGTTGTTTGTTTGTTTCATAAATGATATGCCTGACGTTGTACACTCCTCCATACAAATGTTTGCCGATGATGGCAAGTTATTTCGGGAAATTAAGAACCAAGCGGACTGTGAAGAGCTGCAGAAGGACCTCTGTGGGCTCCAGGAATGGTCGAAGGAATGGCTGCTGAGATTCAATGTCACGAAGTGTAAGAGGATGCACCTGGGGCGTGCCAACGGTAAGGAGGCGTACCATATGTCCCAACGGGATGAAGAAAATGTACTAGTTGAGACTGTGTGTGAGAAGGACCGAGGTGTGTATGTTGACAATGAGCTGAAGTTCTCGGGCCATTGTGAGAAGAAGGTAAATCAGGCAAATAAATTATTGGGTCTTATAAGAAGGTCGTTCAGATATCTAGACGGTCCGTCCCTCGTGACGATCTTCAAGAGTGAAGTGCTTCCCCATCTGGAGTACTGTCACCCCATCTGGTCCCCGAGATATGCTCGGGACTGTCAGTTGGTTGAAAATGTTCAAAGGAGGGCCACCAAACTGGTGCCTGCACTTCGGCACCTCAGCTACCCTGAGAGATTGGAGCGCCTGAACTTGCCTAGCTTATACTACAGACGGGCAAGGGGGGACCTAGTTGAGGTTTATAAGCATCTCAGGGGGCACTACTCAGTTGAGTGTCCTTACTTGGAGCTGGCGGACGCTCGCCCCACAAGGGGTCACAGCTCAAGATTGAAGAAGCCGCAAGTCCAGAAAACCGTGAGGGCAAACTTTTTCGGAGTGAGGGTTGTAAACTCTTGGAACAATCTACCAGAGAGTGTTGTGAGGACACCGAGTGTGAGCTCTTTCAAGAGAAGACTTGACCAACACAGGAGCGGGTTCAGGTACATTCAGGAGCCGGTGCATGCCCAGTATTTGCCAACAGTGCGTGACAGAGACGTGACCGATCGCCCGAGCGGCTAGCGAGCCGATCTCTTGGTGAAGAATATAAATGAAGAGAGGCGTGACCGATCGCCCAAGCGGCTAACAAGCCGATCAGTGGCGAAGAGGATAAAAGTAAAAGTAGAGTGAGGGCACGCGGCTTGAGGGACGCCAAGGTCGCTGGCGGGAGTGGCAGCCGCACGGCTGGCGCGGAGGAGGTGTTGCTTACTGGTGGCACTGAGTAGAAAGAGGGTGGTCACAGCGGTTCATTCAAGTCAGAATCATGAACTCTGATCTAGAAGAAGTGAGAAATGCAGAGACCTGACAGTTGTAGCATTAGTAAATATGACAAATTTTGTGACAAGAGGTACCGGTATGGCCAGCATAAGGACAGAACCAGACAATGTGATGTAGTCGTGGCCAGAATTAGGCTAGGATACAGACACATCTGACAAGTTAGTAACGCTGTACCCATACCGGAACACTCAGCATGTAAACTTTGTGATAAACCTTTAAAGCATACACTTGAACACTATATTATTGATTGTGACACTGTCAAAGACTTCAGGCCACCTGACTTATTGTATCTTGAACTATGTAAATACTTCATTGAATCAGGTGTGCTTGAGGACATTCTTGCTGTTTATCCCAAATTTGCTAGCCCACACTGATTATTCTTCAATTAGAATATGACTCCAATGTATGTGATCCACTGACCTATATATACTGCTAATGAATATGATGTATTTCCTTCTTTGTGTACGAACCTCTGTCCTGCATGGCAGTGAACAGTGGCATTACCCACATGAATCTGACCTATATATAGTATCAATGAATATGTTGCATTCTTTGTGTACGAACCTCTGTCCTGTATGGCAGTGAAGAGTGACATTACCCCACATGAATCTGACCGACGTATATGTATGTATGTATGTATGTGTGCACATGTGTATATATATATGTACATGTATATGTGTATGTATATGTGTATATGTATGTACTGTATATGTGTATGTGTGTGTGTACATATATGTATATGTACTGTCTGAATATGATGCATCTCTTTGTGTACGAACCTCTGTCCTGCATGGCAGTGAACAGTGATATTACCCATATGAATCTGACCTCTATACATTTATAGCTGTTAATGAATATGATGTATTTCTTTGTGTATGAACCTCTGTCCTGCGTGGCAGTGAGAAGTGATACCACCCTCAGTGTCAAGACCTGACTGTACTCAGAATAGGCAAACTGTACTACAAGCTCTGCCAATAAATTTGTTAAACTAAAGGTGTCAGGCCTTATAAGGCGGGGGTAGGCATGGGTAGATAGTTGACCCCCGCTCCGTGGGCGGCGCTGGAGGAGTAGGCTGGGGAATTCGAGAAGGTTCGGTGCTTGTAGGGGAGGAATCCACTACAATACTCCCCTTCCCCTCCGGGCGCGGCGGGAGGCTGGAGGTTGAATTGTAACAATTGAATTGTAACAGTTTATTTAGCCAGAAAAATACAGATACAGAGTGGATAATAATAACAATATTAACATGGCTGAGCCAGTTGAGATTGGCAGAGTTGGGTGCCACATGTGAGGCAGAACGGGCGGTGTCTGCCACATGTTGGACATAACGGCGAGGGCGTGGATGAGCCGGCCGCTAGGGGGGACAGCTCTGTCTAGATACACGTGATGTGTGGGAGAACAGAGGGGGGAAGGAGGGTTGTGGAGGCGATGAATGTTGAGCTTCACTCGCGACAGGTACAGAGTCCTCAGATGCGCCTGCTGGGGTGTGTGGACCTGGATCAGGAGCAGGGGCTGCATTAGGAAGAGTGTCCATGACAGCAGCAGGGTGCATGACAGCAGCAGGGTGCAGGACAGTAGCAGGGGGTACCTGAGGGAGAAAAGAGGGGTGTGTGGGTCCGCGTCAGGAGGAGCGGCAGGGGGTACTGCTGGGCCGGGGGCGGGGTCTGAGGCAGGACGTGTGTGTTGGGGTCGGTAGGACGTGGTGCTTGGGGCAGGAAGAGGAGCGGCTGTCTGCTTAGAGTAGCAGAGCTGCTCTAGGGTGTCTAACCTGCGGTGTAGAGAAAGAAGTTGTAGAGCCGATGAGAGCTGCCTCTGCGTGGGTAAGCCAGTCTTCCATGTTGCTTGAAGACTGGGAGAGTGATCAGATTCTCCTCCATCCTGTGTGAGTGATCACTCCGAGGTCACCATTTGTGGGGTTATGAGATGTTGGGGTTCACACTGAGGATGGGATGGAGAAAGGAAACTCACAATGTGCTCACTGTATACATATTGTATTGGATGTACAATGCAGCTTGTTGCTGGGTAGGTAGCATGGTAATAAGCGTTGAGTAGAGAGTGCTGGGTGGTGAGGGTGCCCAGAGTGAGGGCACGCGGCTTGAGGGACGCCAAGGTCGCTGGCGGGAGCGGCAACCGCACGGCTGGCGCGGAGGTGTTGCTCGCTGAATTGAATTGAATTGAATTGAATTGTAACAGTTTATTTAGTCAGAAAAATACACAAACAGAGTGGATAATAATAACAATATTAACATGGCTGAGCCAGTTGAGAAACTGAGCTCTCTTTGAGGCACCTGATATATACTATACATTTATCTCAAGGAAGTATTATGTAACATTTAGTATCATCTGGAATAGTACAATAGCATGGTAGTAATAAGAACATCTCATAGTGTTACCACGGTTATCACTTCAATATTTATTTATTTTATTATTTATTATTTTTATTTATTTATTTATTTATTTTTATTTATTTATTTATACATACATATACACATATGTAGTGATGGGTTGTCAGACCACAGCTTACATCCCAGAAACAGTCCAGACTTGACCCGACATTAGGGGGGTCAAAAGTGTAGGGTAACTCTCACGGCTGACCAAGGGTTATAAATCAGCCAGGCTCCCCTCCCATGTCACACGGCCCCAACAAACATGTAAGAAGGCACCAGCCGACTCTCTCCCAATATACACAATAACCTACATCGCAGAAGAAGTCCAGACCTGACCTCACATTAGCCAGGTCAAATGCAACTCTCGAGCCCAAGTCAAGAGGCCACAAATCAACCAGGGCCTCTCATGTCACACGGCCTCACCTGATGATTTCTCCAGAAGATACAACTTATAGTCTGTGAAAAAGTCCAGACCTGACCCTACATTAGCGAGGGCAAATGTAAGGAGACCCTTCGCCGCCCCCCCCCGATCAGCTCAACCTGACGGCTCGCCTCCCAATATATAGGACGTCCTAGTCCTCCCTCTCCCCAGAGAGAGACAGAGAGAGAGTGTGTCTTGTAACCAAGAAGGGCCAGCTACCACGTCCCCAGTCCTGCTCGAGAGAAGTCAGGGGCCGGAGGCAAGCCGCCTCCGGTCGCCTCCGGTCGGGAGCGAGTTGCCCTCGACACACCGGTGCCCAGCTAAGCAGTCTCCCATAGAGACAACCCAGGACCACCTGCTAGGCCTCCCCTAGGTCACGTGAGTTTTTGTCAGAGCTTTCCATGGGATGAGTTACTTACGTGGGAAGTGTATTCATTTCATGTTCGTGTCCGAGAATCAGTGTCTAGTAACGTAATATGATGTCCTAGTAACGTAAACATAATGTCCTAGTAACTTCAATAGAAGGTGTTATTAATGTGTCCATGTCATGTTCGTAATTAATAAAGAGTTGTAACGAAGCGGTGTTTGAGAAGTCGCCCTTAAGACGTAATAGATGTGTATTGACGTATAACATACGATAAGTGTAAATAACTATCACGGCCACGCTACCAAAATCTTCCTCTCTTTTATACTCTTATACTATCAATATTCTACCTATATGTAATCTTCTTCTTGTGAGATTTGTCTCATTACACATATATATATATATATATACATATCTTGATAAAATCACACGGGAAAATGGAAACAACGGAGTACCTTAGCTTTCGTCTTTATTCAAGACATCTTCAGAGGCAACTGAAATATATATACATATATATACATATATATATATATATATATATATATATATATATATATATATATATATATATATATATATATATATATATATATACACACACACATACATACACACACACATATACATATAAATTAGGGTGGAATTTAAAAACATAAGTATAATGGGGGAGCAGTGCAACCTGGGTTGTGCAGTAATAAGGTTAAACAAGAGGACAGAGCTTTCAGGATTATGTCTAGTTGGCAATTATGTGTATTGTGTATTGCAATGGTAATTACTTATTTATTTACATGATAATTTCCGATAAGACGGTTTTGATGGTACAATAAAAGCAGGTACTGTAAATATAGTAAGTGTTACAAGAAATATTAATACTTAGACAATAGATATTTTTTTAGAGATGATTTAAAGGAAGGGAGCGTAGTCTTTGCTCGGATGGGTGGGGGTAAGTTGTTCCATACCTTCACACCATGATATTTTATGGAGGTCTGGGACTGAGAGGAGCTCATGGTGGGTGGTCTTATTAGCTCTGGGTGCCTTAAGTTGTATCTCTGATTATTCCGGAACTGGAAGTAATTATTGTCAAGCAAGTGATTGATAGATTTGTAAACAAGGAGGGCACAGCAGTAAGTGTTAATATCTTCGAATTTTAAAAATTTCAATATAGCAAATTTTTCGTTTGTGTGATCTGTTTTTTCAAGTAGGTCATTGTCCGTACAACTCTCTTTTGTGCAGTAACCAGATATTGTGTTTTTGAAGAGCCAGAGGCCCCCCATAGTGTGTGACAGTGTATCAGGTGTTGGTAAACAAGATCATGATAGATTTCTTTCAATGCTGTGAGAGTGAGTGACTGTCGAGTGTGATACATGATACCGCACTGTTTATTGATTTTACTGTGAATGGCTTGTATGTGGTTTCTCCAGTTAAGTTTCTCATCAACAATAACTCCGAGGAATTTAGTATTTTGTTCGCGTTTGAGGACTATATTACCAAGGAACAGGGGGTTCAAGTCTGGAGGTAAGTTTTTTCTTCGTGTAGTAGGCTTTCTCAAGATTTAGGGTCAGTTTATTCCTTATTACCCAGGTCCCGACTTTAGATAATTCAGTGTTCATAGTTCTCATTAAGGAATGGAGGTCCGAGTTGCTGGCATAGAGATTACTATCGTCGGCAAATAAGTTGTATTTTATGAGTGGGCTGGCGTGGACTATGTCGTTTATGTACAAAAAAAACAGTACTGGACCGAGAATTGAACCTTGGGGGACTCCATACAAGATAGGCGAGGAGTCAGATTGGTGGTTATTATAGCAGACATACTGCATCCTGTTGGACAGATATGAGGTAAACCAATTGTGGGACAGGCCCCTAACGCCATAATGTTCAAGCTTTGAAAGGAGGATGGTATGGTCGACAGTATCGAAGGCTTTAGAGAGGTCCAAGAATATACCGACTGTGAACTGACTGTCATCAAAGGAATTTAAGATGTCATTAGTAAAGGCTAGCAGAGCACTCTCAGTCGACCTTCTAGCTCTAAATCCAAACTGGGAGTCTGTAAAGATGTCATTGGCATTGCAGAAGGCATTTAGTCTATTACATGCTAGCTTTTCCAGTATCTTACTCAAGGCTGGGAGGACTGATATGGGGAGGTAGTTCTTAAAGAGACCTTTGTCCCCAGATTTTTTATATGCCGGGTGGACTTTAGCAATTTTCAGTTTATCAGGAAAGACACCACTAGTGAAGGAGGAGTTACAAATGCTGTACTGGACCAGTACAGCATTGTCTACTGCAGGGTCACGAACCCGAGCCTCAGTATTTTAGCTGGATTTATTAAGAAAATAGCCCCTTTGCATTATATAATATAAAGGAAGCCAGAATTCATAGATTGAACCTAAGGTACTATTTTTTTCATCTTAAAAAAAAATATATATCCGGTTCGGCAGGATATGCTTCTAAATGTTTGTATATTTGTATTTTTTTATGTATTGTCAAAATAAAATTGTTGGAATGTTATGGTTATTTTTTATTCAGTTTTTTCGAAAAGTAATACAAATTACAATTGATAAAATACAAATCTAATGTGACCTCATATAACACTCTGAATGGTGTATAATGCCGTGTTTATTATTCAGAAATTTATAAAACTAATGGACAGGAACAATGAAATTCACCGAGTATGAGGACTACTCTAATATAATTACCGTATCTGGGATCTTCGTTACCCTCACCACACATTACCGTATCTGGGATCTTCGTTACCCTCACCACACATTACCGTATCTGGGATCTTCGTTACCCTCACCACACATTACCGTATCTGGGATCTTCGTTACCCTCACCACACATTACCGTATCTGGGATCTTCGTTACCCTCACCACACATTACCGTATCTGGGATCTTCGTTACCCTCACCACATTACCGTATCTGGAATCTTCGTATCACCACATTACCGTATCTGGGATCTTCGTTACCCTCACCACACATTACCGTATCTGGGATCTTCGTTACCCTCACCACACACCGTATCTGGGATCTTCACCCTCTACATTACCGTATCTGGGATCTTCGTTACCCTCACCACATTACCGTATCTGGGATCTTCGTTACCCTCACCACACATTACCGTATCTGGGATCTTCGTTACCCTCACCACACATTACCGTATCTGGGATCTTCGTTACCCTCACCACACATTACCGTATCTGGGATCTTCGTTACCCTCACCACACATTACCGTATCTGGGATCTTCGTTACCCTCACCACACATTACCGTATCTGGGATCTTCGTTACCCTCACCACACATTACCGTATCTGGGATCTTCGTTACCCTCACCACACATTACCGTATCTGGGATCTTCGTTACCCTCACCACACATTACCGTATCTGGGATCTTCGTTACCCTCACCACACATTACCGTATCTGGGATCTTCGTTACCCTCACCACACATTCTTTGTTAGAAAATCGTAATATTACGTCATGTTCTCGCAACCAATCGCAACGCGAGCAGTTGAACCAATCAGCGTGTTCGGTAAACAAGAATCGGGAACCCCGATAGCCCTGCTCCACATCGAGTGCATTTGTACCTGCGGCAGTGTTAGTCAAGTCTACTGTGGGGTTCAGGATGTTTGGTTCACAGTCAGGATGGAATGGAGAAAGGAAACTCACAATGTGCTCTCTATATACATGTTGTACTGGATGTGAAAGAGACTTGTGAAAGAGACCTAGGGGTACTTGTAAGCCCGGACCTACGGCCTAGAAAACAGTGCGTTAATGTTCGAAACAAGGCAAACAGAGTATTGGGTTTTATATCTAGAAGTGTAAGCAACAAGAGTGCAGAGGTCTTATTGCAACTATATCTTGCACTAGTTAGGCCGCACCTCGATTATGCGGTTCAGTTCTGGTGCCCCTATTATAGAATGGATATAAATTCACTTGAGTCGGTGCAGCGAAGAATGACAAAAATGATTCCGGGACTTAGAAACCTTCCATATCAAGATAGGTTAAAGAATCTTAACTTGCATTCCCTAGAAAGACGAAGAGTGCGGGGAGATATGATAGAAGTATTTAAGTGGGTGAAAGGAATCAATAAAGGGGATATAGATAAAGTTCTTATAATATCCGAGCAGGATAGGACTCGGAGCAACGGATTCAAGTTGGATAAGTTTAGGTTTAGGAGGGAGATAGGAAGAAACTGGTTCACAAATAGGGTGGTGGACGAGTGGAACAAGCTTAGCAACTTTGTAGTAAGTGCGGTAACTCTGGAAAGTTTCAAAAGGAGGCTAGATAGATTCATGGATGATAGAGAGTGGTAGTAACTCTCGACAGGAGCTGCCATGCACAGGCCAACCGGCCGATTGCAGACTCCTTATTTTCTTATGTTCTTATTACAAAGGTACTCAAACTATCCAACCAGGAGCGAACTCGTAACAATGGTTTTAAATTAGACAAATTTAGATTTAGGCGGGAAATAGGTAAACACTGGTTTGGAAACAGATTAGTGGATGAATGGAACAAGTTACCAAATATTATCATTAACTCGAATACGCTGATTAGCTTCAAACATAGGTTGGATGCTTATATGAGCAATAGGGGTTTGGTATAAACGGGACTGCCCAGTATGGGCCAATAGGCCCGCTGCAGTTTCCTACATTCTTATGTTCTTATGTAACCACTGACCTGTGACCTGACATCACAGACTGCTGATCCACACGTGTGAAATAGCAGGGTTGCCAGCTGTGTGACACCCTTCACGGCTGGCACGCATAGTAAATAATCGGCCATTTCTTTTAATGGGATGCATACATTTATTTTATCCGAAATTAAATAACTACCATACTTAAAATAAAAAGATTTATGTTTTGGGTGGATATGGCGCAACTGGTGGCCGAGATACGTGGCAATTCTTGCAACACAAGAAAATTCAGATCGATAAGGAACCAACCAAAATGGATGAATAATAGACTCTTAGATCTTCTAGGGAAAAAGAAAGGAGTATATAGAAAAGTTAAGAAAGGCGAAAATCACTTACTTGGTTACTATCAGAACCTAACAAGACAGGTAAAAACAGAAATTAGGAAAGCAAAGAGAAATTATGAAATCAAGGTAGCAAACGAATCGAAAAATAACCCCAAAGCTCTTTATCAACTGTATAAATCAAAGGTTAGAGATACAATAGGTCCCCTTAAAACTACGACAGGAGAAATGACTGATGATGAGTTAGAAATGTGTAGTACGTTAAATAGTCATTTTCGCTCCGTATTCACAAATGAAAACCTAGCACAGTTTCCAGAAGTTCATAAGGTATATAACAACAGTATAGAAAATATGTTGATGAATATCAATATTACTAGTAACGATGTACTTAAAGTAATTAACAAACTGAAGCCTCATAAATCGCCTGGTCCAGACGAGGTATATGCTAGAATATTAAAAGAATGTAGAGATGAGTTGAGTAATCCATTAGCAGTTTTATTTAATAAGTCATTAGAATCGGGCCTAGTGCCAGAAGCTTGGAAACTTGCAAATGTAGTTCCGATTTTCAAAAAGGGTGATAAATCAATAGCATCAAATTACCGTCCCATTAGTCTCACGTCAATCATAGGCAAGTTGCTAGAGTCAATTATTGCTACAAAAATCAGAAGCCACCTTGAAACATTCAACTTAATTCATTCTTCTCAGCACGGGTTCACCCAGGGACGTTCTTGTCTCACAAATTTGCTTAGCTTTTTCTCAGAAGTATATGAAGCGGTAGATAATGATAAGTCATATGATATAATTTATTTAGATTTCAGTAAAGCATTCGATAGAGTCCCTCATGAGAGATTGATAAGGAAGGTAGAAGCACATGGAATAGGTGGATCAGTATTAAAATGGATTAGGTCATGGTTAACTGGTAGGAAACAAAGAGTCAGCATAAATGGATTAAAGTCAGACTGGGGTGCGGTCAAAAGCGGAGTTCCCAGGGATCTGTATTAGGCCCTCTGCTGTTTGTTATATTCATTAATGATCTTGATTTAGGCATAACTAGTAGGATTAGTAAATTTGCAGATGATACCAAAATGGGGAGAGTGATAAATTCAGACAGTGACTTTGAACACCTTCAAAGAGATCTAGATACCTTACATGAGTGGTCAGTAGACTGGCAAATGAATTTTAATACTGATAAATGCAAGGTACTACAGATAGGGAAGACGAATACAAACGTTAAGTATAAACTAGGTAACACGGAAATAGAAAACTCAGTTTGTGAAAAAGATCTAGGTGTATTTGTTAGCAACGACTTGAAACCTAGAAAACAATGTATTAGCGTTCGCAACAAGGCAAACAGGATTCTTGGGTTCATATCTAGGTCTGTGAGTAACAGAACTGCTGACGTTATCTTGAAACTTTACCTAGCATTAGTGAGGCCACACATGGATTATGCGGTTCAGTTCTGGTGTCCTTATTATAGAATGGACATAGATTCTTTGGAGAGAGTACAAAGAAGAATGACAAAATGATCCATAATATTAGAAACCTTCCATATGAAGAAAGACTGAAAAGCTTAGGCTTACATTCATTAGAGAGGCGTAGAGTTAGGGAGATATGATAGAGGTGTACAAGTGGGTAAGTGGGATTAACAAGGGTAAAATGGAAGATGTTCTGAAGCTCAGTAATAACGAAATAACTAGAACAAATGGCTTTTAAATTAGATAAATTCCGATTCAGAAAGGATATAGGCAAGCACTGGTTTGGTAATAGAGTTGTGGATATGTGGAATAGGCTACCGAGTGCTATAGTAGGATCGGGGACGCTAGGGAGCTTCAAGACGAAGTTGGATAGGCACATGGAAGTGCTGGGATGGGTGTGAAAGGGATCTGCCCTGTATGGGCCAGTCGGCCTCCTGCAGTATCCCACTTTCTTATGTTCTTATGTTCTTATGTTCTATGCGCCCTAGTTATATATCGGGTGTGGTTCCCACAGAGTCAAACGCCACACCATCATGAAGGTGTTGTTATACGTATTTCAGTTCTCTGTTTTGCTGTTCATTATATCGCATTCGTTAGTTGCATAGCAATGACTTTTAACATGAGTGAGTAAATGAAAAATATAGCCATAATAAATATAAAAACTACAATGAAAATGTAAAAAAAAAAAGACCGAGTCAGATGTCCCGGCAGTGTCACGTGGTGTGGAACGTGATTATAGTTTCTTTCTTTTCTGAAAACTCTCCGCGTACCGGCAGTTTCCCCCATTCTTATGTTCTTATGTTCTTAAGTTACCACTGACCGGTTTATGTACAAACTAACGTCACAGACTCCAAACGAAATTGTCTTGAGTTTGGGTTGTATTAGCTAAGGATTTTTTCGAAGTTGTATTTGATACTACTACTACTACTACTACTACTACTATTAATAATAATAGTAATAATTCTATGCTAGCGACACCTCAAAACCCACTGGAAAAGTAATAAATACACATAATCCTCAGACTGGATCGAACTGACACAATACTTCGTCCTGGCAAGAAAACAGACGAACAGATGGAGCAAGTTATGTGGGATGGAGGAAGGGGCACAGGAGGTGGGGAGGTGGATGAGGAGCGGTAAGGTAGGTGGGGAGGTATGAGACGGGTCACAGGAGGTGGGGAGGTGGGTAGGAGCGGTAAGGTAGGTGGGGAGGTATGAGACGGGTTAAGGGAGGTGGGTTTATACAAGAGGCTGGGGTGGGTATCTCCCAGTTGTCCAGCAGGAGTCATAGTCACTCTAACACCCGCTCAGCCCAACTCCGAACTCGTCAGCATCTGCACCACAACAGGTAAGACTACGCTAAAGGCTTCAGCACAGTCATCAGTAAAATGTTTGTGTAATGTGTTAGAAGAATTCAGCGGTGGCTTAATTGTCCTCCGCTGTGCAATTCTCTAAGTGACTACATACTATTTTGTTTTTTTAACTATTCGATAATACTGAAATTCAACCAAAATGATATGAGTAGTAAAGTACATGACACAAAAGTCTTCCTTGGTGGTCTAAAACACATTGAGAGATTCCTTCAAAACATAATTTTTATCATGAGATTAACGCGTTAATAAATGGATGGTCAGTACCTACCACGGGGAGTCAAGCATCTTCCCTTCCCACTTGGCAGACAACAAGCAACCGAACGGGTGAAGGGTTATTTTTTGTTTTGCTCTAGACTTCTGAGTTTCTACTTTGTGTATTACTCTTAATTTTGTAAGAGAACTTGTATTAGTACGTCTTTTAAACGTTAAATCGCAAAGAATTTATCATGTTGGTATATTTCCATTAAAAATTTCTTACATTATTTTTTTTTAAGATGCATTTCAATTTTAACAGTAATTCCACAACATCTGCCAGTTACCAAATATACAGCTGCCAAGAACATTTATCAAGCATAACCGAAATGTGTGTTTGGAGGTTTCGGACAGTGAAAGCTTGCCGACAACAAACAGTGATGGTGCATGTAATGCCTGTAAAGGTCGTGCAAACAATGAGCAGGAGTAGTGCTGCAACTATGCTACCTGTACTGACTGGTGTTGACCTTGATTCCTATATACAGCCACAACAGGGCCGCAGGTTCTTCACGGGGGGGTGAACGGCATCGATATTTGTCTGAAAACAACTCGAGTTTTATATTGGTGCATTCCTTTCTTCCACATTACACTTTCTGTAGACATATTGACTGCATTCATCTTCATCTAGCGTTAATTTGTTCTGTCGGAGGGAATTTTAGGTAGCATTTTGTACGAGCGATGTTTGTTTTCATTATATTAAGATCAATCGAGGGAACAAAAAACGAAACAGGAGTGACTAAAAAATGAATGAATTCTGAGATATGGCATTGAAATGGGGATAAATTACTTATTCGTTCGTTAGAGAAAACTCCTCCCTCTTGATACGGAGGGTTTGAGGGTGACAACTGTTGCAATGTGTTCAATTAATCAATTTGAAAGTTCTCATGTGTGTGTGTGTGTGTATGCGTTCAACGAGGTGATGCTTAGGGACCACACCCACTTTTTCCTGTATTGTAACACTTAGAGGTCACTTTTTCCCTGTAGTTTAACACTTAGGAGACATAGGCGTCCCAGACTACTCGGCATTTTACAAGCCCTTGAAACACTGACACTACCTTCTGCTATTTTATGGCCTCCGTTGTCCCTTCCTGATAAGATGCCTCACTAACACACTCTGGTGTATGTGAAAGTGGGGTCCATAAACCTGACGCTCTCACAGATCCTAAAACAATTCCCATTTAAATATTTACGAACAAATCTATGATGGCGACACAGCGGGAGGCTATGTTGACATGTTTCTTATAGCTGTCTAGTGTCAACACTGACTGTACCAACTTTAATTGCGGAATCGGGATCTAGGGTGACTTAACATCTGCAAGCGAAAGTAAATATGTGCATTGTATGACAGCGATCATAAACTCTTTGTCGGGAACTTGAGACTTAGAAAAGTTATTGGTGGATTAAACGCTTTTCGCCTGGGAATTGGCAACATCTTCCAAGCAGTCGCCGCAGTTGTACCTGTTTATTTGTGGTAGGCGTGAGGTGTCTGGAGGCCTGGACGGGGAGGGGCTCCCACCACGAAACCACCAACGAGTTGAGGCTCAACTTTACCAGATGACCAGTGCTCGAGCCACACACCACCACTCTTCATTTAATCTAATTGAACGTATTGGTCTGCAAATTCATAGTTTCCATACATCTATTAAACTATGTAAACAGTGCAAAGGAGTTAGGAGGACTGTACAAGAAGTTTGATCGTCAATCTGCCTAAATATATTTAAAGTTCCATTTATTTTAAAATCATCCCTGGGGTGAGGCTAGCGGGTGGAGGATGTTGAGGCAACAAGTATACCTAAGCTCATCAGTATGCTCGTGGCGAGGCTGCCTGCTAGTTTTCTAACCCAGGATAAATATAGACATTGTCGAACTACCCTAACTTAACCCCCCTCCCCCAGGTAGCGTTAGGGTGGTTAATATTCTATTAAAATATTATGGTGATCCCAGGTTCCTCTAAAGTTCAGTTTAAGTTATCTGTGACCTCACTGGACATTATTATATAACTCGACCAGTAGTACCAGGCGGCTGAGCGAGGCTATGGGCTAGGCCACGCATTGTTCTAATAGGTCGACTATCACTAGTGTTCCTGTTAGAGTTATTATAGATCTAACTGCCGAGGGAAGGACGCCAGTGACCTGTGTAGGATCTCTCCATTGTTCGTGATAATTTTGCCCGTGCTATTTTGAAGCCTAGCACTTTTCTTGATTCCACAGCTTGCGCTGGTAGACTGTTCCATGAACCCTCTGTGTTATGTTAAAAAATTTAAACCTGCTAGTTGGTATACAGTTGTGTTGAGGTGCCATACACATAAGGAAATATATCTCTCTTACTCTTAAATACAATTTGTCTTGTTTACGTCCTTAAAGACCTTAGCTGCTGACGTATATAATATGTACAGCACTTTAAATCATGATAGACTGACGTGGAATATTCCATCCACACATCTCAATGTACAGTAAACAGAAGGAACAGTATGTGTAAATTTTCCAACCTCGATTTTTTTAGTACCTTACCAGGCACAGTACAGGAGTAGAGTGAGCCTGTGGTGGTGTTCGTCATGGGAAAATTATCTAGAAGGCGGAGTCGTGGTTTGACCAGGCGCGCAGTGAGGGAGTGTGGCGGGACATAATGCTCTGCCCACCTTGACTGACCAATCCGGGTGCAGCAACTCCACCCTGGCTGTGGCGACAAGGCCAGGGTGTCCTAAGTTTACGTTCCAGACGACTTTGTGCCATCGGTCTTTCAGCTAATATCCAGAGTTAAGACGCGCTTGATGTTCTCCAGCCTAAATTTAAATGTTTCTTTAGTTTTTTCTTTACCTGTATATCTAGTTGTTAAATCTATACTTAGGTTACTTAGTTGCATTCTGAACGGTACTTCACGAACATGTGTAGCAATAATCAGAGGTGATAGAGCCACAGTCTCACTCCCTGAAAAAAAACACCTCGTACTATGATGCACGAATTATATACTGGATACAGCAATACAAAAACTTGTATACTGTATATCCAGCCAGTTCGGTGTAGTGTGCCAAGATCCTTGTAATTTATCTCTCGTTCTTAAATTTACCCATTTTCGTTGATTTCCCCATCATTCACTTCCCTTCCAATTATGTAAGGAAATATCACCTTCACTTAGCAAGTTCCCCTTTGTTCACTAGTGTGTTGGGTGAGACTATTTTACATAGTCCCTGGAGATGACGGGCTCTCGGCGGCCGCGCTCAGCTACTCTGCTCGTCAATCGTCTACTTAAAAATATAATCCAGAATCCAACTTCCAGGCCAGTGAGTGTTTGTGTGATTGTAACTTATCTTTTGTTTTCCAGTAAGTGTTATTTCCACTCTTTAGGATGGTGGTAGTCAATGTTCCGTCATCCTCAGTCATGAAGGTAGTCTTTTTTGTTTGTTGATGTTATGTAAGTAGGTAAGAGGCGGGGGATAGGGAGTACCCACGAAGGAGAGTTTTCTCCTGTGAGAAGGTAACAATGATATATTAAAAAGATGACAGGAAGATAAACACTAACTGACCTGATGAAACGGAATAGCTCATATAACCCTACAGTTTGGGATTAACGCTTTGTTGGAATAAAATGTCTCCAAGAAATACTTATCGTATCAGAGTAAGAGAAGTTTTTCACCACATACACACACACACACATGCAAATTACGCACTTTATACCATTTTATACCTTCAACAAAGACAACCGAACTTTATACTATTATTCTGAACTTTCTTGCAGATAATATGAATAAGAATTTTAAGTGGGTTGAGCGAGGGTACGGCAAGAACAGCATAAAACTGCTGCATGTACGTCGTGACAGCGCCGTGCACTCCATCAAGGAGTTCGTGGTCAGTACCCAGCTCACCTTGGCCTCTGACAAGGACTACATTCACGGCGATAATGCCGATGTGGTGGCCACCGACTCCCAGAAGAACACCGTCTATATCCTGGCCAAGAAGCACGGGGTAGGTGGCGCAGCAACAGGTATTGTAGTCTTCTGCTAGTTCTCTTCATCAGCCCGTCCTTCCACCATTAATTAAGGTCTAAGGAGGATACAGTTGTTGTCCATGTATCTATTCGTCCGTCTACTCTTGAGACTTTGCACCAGCAATTAACACCCCTATAATGATACAGGAGGCATCATGTTCTCTGCCTAGACCAGTCAGCTCATCAAACGTAAACAATTAGAGGAATGTCGTCATGTTAACTGTCAACCAATCATCTGCTGACCCTGCTCCACTCTCCCGCAGGTAACGTCCCCGGAAGACTTCGCGCTGCTGCTGTGCTCCCACTTCCTTGCTAAGTACCCTCACGTGCAAGAGGTGGTCATTACCGTGGATGCTTATCCGTGGCGCCGTCAGGTGGTGGAAGGCCGCGCCCACAACCACTCCTTCATCTACTCCCCTGAGTGTCTGCACACTTGCAAAGTAGACCAGAAGCGTGGAGGTAAGTTGGCGAGCAGGCAAGCAGGTCATTATTACAGGAGGGGGAAGGTTATGATTTGTTGTTTTAGTCAAGTCATGTCCTACAATAAGGAGTCAGAGGTCAAGCATTGGCTCCAGAGAGACTGAAGTGACGTGCCAGGTCAGGGGAGGTGCAGTGAGAGTACACCTGAGTCTCATTCATCACCACTATCATCGTCATCTTCATCACAGTTGGTCTGTTTTGATCTTATTACAACCTAGAACATCTCTCTTTACTGTACCAAACCTTCCCTCTTTCTTACCATTTTTATTCTCTCACCTCCACCCTCCCCCCCCTTCCCCGTCACCTCTGAACACACACACACACACACACACACACACACACACACACGGCCACTTCTCCTTGTGGCAATATCCGTGAACCCGAGTGTGGCAAAGAGAAAGCATCATCGTTGGTTTGTTATCTGCTATTTGTCTGATGAGTCTTGTAATCATCATCTCCTTTCGACTCTTTCTCCTGTCCTTCCCTCCTTCTCTTTTACCTCTCCTCCTCCTCCTCCTCCTCTCACTTCCTTCTCTACGATCCCTCACCACTGCACTTGTCTTCCCGACCTTAGAGGAGCCGCTGGTCACCACGGGATTGGAAGGGATGCGGGTACTCAAGACGACCCAGTCCGCCTTCGTCAACTTCGTTAGCGATGAATTCCGCACCTTGCCTGACATGAAGGACCGCATCTTCTCGACCATCGTGTCATCCTCTTGGCAATATAACAAACACAAGGGCGTCGACTTCGGCAAGATCTGGTAAGGGGGAAGGAGTGGGAGGTTGGAATTGAAGGAAGGAAGGAAGGAAGGGTGGATGGATGGATCGAGTATATGTGTGTGTGTGAACAGTAGAGAGAGAGATAGAGTTGGGAGGATGTAAGGTAGAACATGAGATACGAAAAGCAAAAGAATAAAAACAAACAAATGATATTAAGATCATTAGTGGAACAAAGACTACAGTGTGTGTGTGTGTGTGTGTGTGCTATCCAGTCTCAGGTCAAGATGTACGTGTCTGTAGTCTGGCTCAGTACACGTCAAGATGGACTATGTGGGGGGGAGGAGGTTGTGTAGTAATCTTCTCTGTTGTCACCAATTAACATGTATAGATTTAAGAGTTTATACATTGATCCACTGATTAAACGAGTTCTGGATAGTTTGCTTTACAACTGTGTCCCCTCTGGCCCTCAGTATAACACAACACCTGTCTCCCCACAGGGTGACGATACTGAAGATAATCAACGATAAGTTTTCTGGACCGCCTGATACCGGCATCTTCTCCCCCTCCGTCCAGAACACTGTTCACCTCATCCAGCAGGCCGCGCTAACAGACGTTCCGGAGGTCAGTATGGACGATCCCAGACTATTCAGGGTCAAGTACATATACAGTAGCTGAATGACCTAATGATGAGACACCTTCGATTATTCCACTTAAAATAACCAAACCTTACGTTAACCTAATCTAACCTACAGTAACTTAACTCTTCCAGGCAGCTTAAGGTTGGTTTTATAGTTTCGTCCAGCAAGTGACAAATACATATATTTCTCTCTCAATTGTACTATTTATCCCTCACATTCTAAATACTGGTGTTGTACGACAGATATCCCAGATCAAGGTGACGATGCCCAACAAGCATTACTACACCGTCGACTTGAGCAAGTTCAAGGAGGTGGGTAGCAAGGACAACAATGAGGTGTTCCTCCCCGTGGACACACCTTCTGGCAACATCATGGCGGTGCTCTCCAGGGAGGACCCGTGTCAGGTTAAGTCCAAGCTGTAGACGGTAACAAGGTATAGCATTATAGTAGAAAATATGTGTAGGTAAAGTGACGACAAGTTTCGGCCTTAGTTGTAACTGAAGTTGCAGCGGAGTTATTGGCGAAAGAAAATCAAGTACCAGTTGTGGACAGTGAAGAAAGATTCTATTTGAAATTATAGATTAGTTGTAAATAGCAAAGAGAGACGTTAGAAAATCCAGCCAAGTTTGTAGGGAAGGTGCACACAAGAGATAAGACTGCGATATGATGTAGACTTCGAAATACCTAATTCATCCTACCTCAAAGTCAAGTAACGACTGTCTTGACTGTGGGTAACAGGAAGAGTCATGGTGGAGTAAGAGACAAACAGACACACTTGACAGCAACAAGTGAATGTTAGCGGAGACTGAGAACTGTAGTTGAGACTATATCTAAGATTGGAATCAACAGTACTGTAGTGTACAAAGTGTGTGACGGTGCAGTTGAACGGAAATGTCTCTTACCCGTTAAAAGAAAACCAGGATATCCATATCTGTAAACGGAAATCTAGTCATCGCAGAGAACAACGGGGATTCTTATACAGTTGAACGGGAATGTTGTTTACCCGTTATTAGAATCGTAAACAGTAAAATATCTGTGGGTCATAAAGGTTACATTAATTTAGGAATTATCAATTTCTTTGGAATAACACATTTTATCGACTACCAGAGACTATTTAGACTTATATATTAACGTAATAAATCTTTAACATACGTATCGTTTTCCTGTCCTCATCCCACTGTTCTCGTCCCTCCTAGTTCGTGTTGAATTGGGAGGCACAATTATGATGTGGTATATCTCGACTTTAGCAAAGCCTTCGACAGAGTCCCCCACGAAAGACTAATAAGAAAAATGGAGGCTCATGGCATTAAAGGAGATATTCTAAAATGGATTAGGGCGTACAGGACAGGAAACAGCGAGTGAGCATGAACGGCACAAATCCGATTGGAGCAACGTCACTAGTGGAGTTCCCCAAGGCTCAGTATTCGGACCATTATTATTTATTATATACATAAACGACATAGATGTCGGCGTAGACAGCAACACAAGTAAATTTGCTGATGACACTAAAATAGGGCGTGTATTTAAATCTGACGAGGACTCCGCAAAACTACAGGCAGATCTAAACAAATTTTTCGAATGGTCTGAAAAATGGCAGATGAAATTTAATGTGGACAAATGTAAAGTATTCAGCATAGGAGATGTAAACAGGGAAACCAGATACCAGATGAACAACGATGTTATTGAGAAATCCGACTGCGAGAAAGATTTAGGAGTAATGATAAGTAGGAATCTTAAGCCAAGTAAACAATGTGGATTTGCTCGAAACAAGGCTAATAAAGTACTTCGGTTCAGACAAAGGAGTGTTAGTTACAAGACTAGCGAGGTCATCCTAAAACTGTATCTTGCGCTTGTGAGACCTCACTTGGATTACGCGGTTCAATTCTGGTCACCGTACTACAGAATGGATATAGAATCCCTAGAAAGAATTCAGAGGAAAATGACAAGACTAATCCTGGGCATTAAGAACCTTGAGTACAGACAGGTTAGAGCATCTTAATTTGCACTCCTTCGAGAGACAGAGTGAGGGGCGATATAATAGAGGTGTATAAATGGAAGTCAGGGCTAAACAAAGGGCATTGCAAAGGTACTCAAACTATTTAACCAGGAGCGAACTCGTAACAATGGTTTTGAATTAGACAAATTTAGATTAAGACGCGAGATAAGTAAACATTGGTTTGGAAATAGAGTAATGGACGAGTGGAACGAGTTACCAAATATCATCATTAACTCGAATACGCTGGATAGCTTCAAGTATACAGTAGGTTGGATGGATATATGAGCAATAGGGTTTGGGTGTAAATGGGACTGCCCAGTATGGGCCAATAGGCCCTCTGCAGTTTCCTCCATTCATATATATACACTGTACGGACCAGGGACCAATACATCACAATTATTTTCTATTTACAATCAATTATATATTCTGTATATTCTATAACCTATTTCTACATGACTGACATCTGTAATTGGTTAGTTTATTATTTCTGTAATTATTCTAAAATAAAAATAGAAATTACAAAACTTGTTATTGCAATTGTCACGCTAAAAGATGGAAGACTTATCGTTTTACTGTTATGGTTTCTTTATAACTTCAACTTTCAAACTATACACCTGAGTGCTAACCCTTCAATCTTCCTGGAGTTTATTGGGGATGTGTTTACAGTATTTAGGTTCTATTCAATTTCTTAAAGAGTTCGTGATGAAAACAGTAAACTGAGGCAAACACAGAATTTGACTCACAGTTCCCTCAGTCTGACTTAACAGGCTAAAATATGGCACAAAGATATCTGACCTACACAGGAAAAACAGAAAAAAAAACAAATTTAGGATTTTCGTTCTTTTACTTTACGTTTTCATTAATTAAAACAGAAAGATTGAGATGGGCGGCAGCTGAGTGCAATAGCGTCTGCCTCCTGTTCTAGGTATGGATGATTGGCGCTCGGAATACTGTTTATCCACCCAGCTATGAGTCTGTACAGTACATAACTTTACAGTGTGGGAAGTAAAGGTGGTCAAGTGTTGTGTCGATCATTCTGACGCCATCTGAAGTCAACAGTGAGGCTGAAGGCTACGAGATCCACTTTCTCTCAGAATATTTGCTAAATATGAATTATTTATACACCACCTTACAAGACCAGTTGTTTGGTGTATAAAGTATGACTTAGTGTATTATACTTGCTGATATTGTGAGGGAAAACATGAATGCTCTTGACAATTATAATGATTACAGAATTTATCATTGGTAGTAATAATAAATATAATAATAATAACAATAACAATACCTTAAAGCGAGGCACACATACCAATGGATCTCGAACAACATCGTACAAGGCCAAGTAAAGGCTCAGATTAGAAGTAAATTTTCTCTGGATCTACGTAAAAATAATTGAATGGTTTTCTGTGTATGAAGTAAAATGGTGTTAACAATATTGTTTTGCGTACTAACATATTGTGACGACTTAATGAACTGTGCGGGAAGAAAAGGTGAAGACGAACGCAGGATTTGTTAGAGTTAGAGAGAGAGAGAGAGAGAGAGAGAGTCCTCATAAGCCACCGGGGTAAACATGTTCAAGGTCCTTTTTGTACAACCTAAATGGTCCTTATAGCAAATAGTGCGATAATTATCTGTGGGTCAGCAGACAACCTGCAGCTCTTCTTTTTTACTTTTATCCTCTTCACCACTGATCGGCTCGCTAGCCGCTTGGGCGATCGGTCACGTCTCTGTTACACACTGTTGGCAAGTACTGGGCATGCACCGGCTCCTGAATGTACCTGAAGCTGCTCCAGTGTTGGTCAAGTCTGTTCTTGAAAGAGCTCACACTCGGTGCCGTCACAACACTTTCTGGTAGATTGTTCCAAGAATTCACAACTCTCACTCCGAAAAAGTTTGCCATCACAGTTTTCTGGACCTGCTGCTTCTGCAATCTTGAGCTGTGACCCCTTGTGGCGCGAGCGTCCGCCAGCCTCAAGTAAGGACACTCAACTGAGTAGTGCCCCTTGAGATGCTTACACACCCCAATTAGGTCGCCCATTGCCCGTCTGTAGTATAAGCTAGGCAAGTTCAGGCGCTCCAATCTCTCAGGGTAGTTGAGTTGCCGAAGTGCAGGCACCAGTCTGGTGACAATTTTCCAGATGGGGAAGCACTTCACTCTTGAAGATCGTTACGAGGGACGGACCGTTTAGATATCTGAACGACCTTCTCATAAGGCCCAATCATTTATTTGTATGATTTACCTTCTTCTCGCAATGGCCCGAGAACTTCAGCTCATTGTCAACATACACACCTGGGTCCTTCTCACATTCAGTCTCAAATAGTGCAGTTTCTTCATCACGTTGGGACATATGATACGCCTCCTTACCGTTGGTACGCCCCAGGTGCATCCTCTTACACTTTGTTACGCCGTCTCTTAATTTACTTAAATATCCAGGTTCTAGGCGTAACCAAACAAAAATGTGGAGTAAATTAAAAGGGAATAAAAATAAATAAAATAAACCTTTAAGAATTGAATTAATTAAATATCAACATAATATAGAGCCTCGTAGGCTGTCACAACAAATCGATTCACCATCGTAACTTTTAAGACACATACGATACTAAACATCGAAACATCAAAAAAATAAAAATAAAGCATTGGATTACGTTAACACTGCATAAACATATAAAAACTAACACTGAAATTAACTAACGTGAAACACTGAATTACTTAAATGTAACGAAGCAAATACTGATGGACATAAATAGGTACTCACATAGATATACCACATTGGTGGCGGCAGGAACAACACAAATAACTTAAGTATAAGTAACAGGTGACGAGTGTCACTCAAAGGGTGTGGACTGTATGACAAGAGGACTGAACTAACTCCGTCAGTTGGTGGGTCCTATATATAAGGTCGGCTCCCGCCACGCGACCCGCCGGTGGGTCGTTTAACGATGCAGATGGTCGTTAGAGAACAAAGAATGCTGGTTACAATACAAAATGAGTTTGAACAAATAATAACAGTTAAAACGTTAACAGCACAGGGTTAAGGTGACTAGATTATATAATAGTAAATACAACACATCATTACAGGAATAATATGGAACATGGAAGCATGGTATAAAAAAAAAAAAAATAGAAAAATACGACACGGTCGTAACAATTTCGTGACATTGAATCTCAGCAGCCATTTCTTCGACCATTCCTGGAGTTCACAGAGATCCTTCCGCAGCTCTTAACAGTCCGCATGGTTCTTGATTTTCCGAAATAACTTGGTGTCATCGGCAAACATTTGTATGGCGACTTTGGTCTGTGGTCGCCAACCCTCAGATATGAGGACGGTACCCTGTGCACACACACACACACACCATTTTACTTGTTCACAGTGATACACGCAGATCCAGCTGAATTTCCTGACTAACAACGGTGGCACACACATGTTTCATCATACAGTATTTCAGTGTTAGTCATGCTTAGACATAAATCACTCTTGCTCTCTTGTTACGCCTGCAATATTCATCAGAACAGCTGCCACTCTGAGGACGACAAGACCTTATAAATGATTCCTGACAGATAGCCAGTGATAGAGGAGGGCTCTTGCTCCCAGGCAGTAGTTCTGGTGGGGAGGAGGATTCAAATAGATAACCAGTTGTTCCAAAATTAACCCTTTCATAAGACTATGAATATAAAAAAGAGTTATACTTGACATCAAATATTTGTATATCATCAGAAACATCATATTACTTCACTTGAGTGTTTGGTCAATGAACTAGTGTTGACATAAGATTCTCTTTCTGTATTAACACTATTAAGTCACATCATGTTGAAACAACAATCAAAATAGAACTTAATAAACCAATAAAATTTTCAAATTGAGGTAAGTCAGATGAAAAATACCTCCTTTTACCACAAAATCTTTTTCCTTGGGATTTTTAAAAATTTCCTGCACTCTGTACCACTATTACTTATTCGACCAACAATTTGGAGGTAAGGTTGACTTAGATACATAGCCTACATTTTGTTACCCACTACGTCTACAGTACTGTGAAAATATCTAATCTCAGTTCTTAACCAAAGGCATTATTTGTATGGTCGCTGACACACATTACTTCTTCTCTGAATGCATATTAGCCACCTCGTGACAAACAAGTATTCGCCCCAGGGTACACGTACTTGGGAATGGAAAGACATCCACAATCTATAAACAATTGTTTGTGGAGTGTAGTTTAAAACCACAAGATATTTAGGTCAACCCTTCAAATATAGTTTGCACGTTTTCTATTACAACGCTTAGAGCAAGGTCAAGGTACGGAACAACTCTCAGCAAGCGCACAGATTCGGGAAACATTTAAAACTGCGCACAAGTTTCTGAAATTTAACAGCATATTTACTCCACATTAGAATAGCACATATGCCTGTACTTAGCTAATAAACTGACGAGTAGCGAAGAGGATCAGACAATCCTCAAACTTGATTTGAATCGATTTTTTGACATTGTTTGCATCTCTGCACTGTTTACATATATGTTAGGCAAATGTAAAATTTTACGACGATTTGACTGCATAAATGTCTACTTAGGATGTCAATCTATTTATCTATTTGCTCACTAGAAGAGATGCTAGGAGTGTTTGCATCCTAAATGATGACGTCATAACACTTTCACGGAATCGCGTTAAGATTAGAAGAAACAGAAGTGTGTTGGCAATTTTCAAGCATTTAGTTATCTTATATTCATTACATTATTATAATATATATCATAATAATTCAACCTTTAAATTTACAGAGCAATTGCACATACATGTTCTGAAAATAGTTATTTCTTTTCAGTTTGAACGTTCCAGAAAGTAAACAAGGGAGTGGAGATAAGAACTGCTCTGATTGGTGAAAAGCTGTGCAGATAATACTCAATTCACCCAATCAGCGCCGCAGGAAACATTGACGTCATAAGTCCTTCGACGTCAGGTCGCAAGTCTGCCTTCCTTTCGTGGATTGCAACAGTTCACCCTCACTCACGGCGGGCAGAAATATATTCATCTTCGACCATCAAGACTGATCATAATGATGGATGAAATTTTGAGCTCTAGTGACAAGAAAACAGATAATTACTACATCATTCTTGGATGTGACCCAAGTTCTTCGGTAAGTAATGCAAAAATCAAATGTAATCTTTTATCGAAATTGCTCAGCTTCAAGAAACGCGTAGACCTGTTGCGCCAGGAGTCTTCATTGATTTTTTGGACCATTATCTGCTGTCACATTCTACATTTACAGATAGAGGTTTTATGAACCTATATTTTAATGGGCGGGAGGCGTTTGTTTAATGATAACATATTTTAGATAATAATGCACACTCGATGTGAAAATGTTTCCTACTAAGCAAGCCATTAAGTTTGTAGTACGTGACCGGAAATCTACGTATATATCTTAAAGGTTATATGTCACAGTTATTGGTATTGTTAACATTATTTTTAAGTGTTGGATATAAACTAAAACAGCTACTGGTCCCTCTAAAACTGTGATATTTCAAAATTAATTCCATTTATCTTTTAGTGCGTTGCTGAGATGACAATATTTGCTTAAATAATTTTATGAGGTATGACAATTTTATTAATAGTTTACCATACCAAAATGCAGTGAGTAGTTCTTGCCATGCACTTTCAGGTTTAGTGAGATTGTTTAAACAGTTACCTGAGCAAGACAAAAAACAAATTCATTTAAGAGGTCATATTAGAGGTTCAAAATTGGCACAATATTTTTGAAACTGTGTGTATGTGTACTATATAGAATTAGACGTTTATAATAAGTATAGGGGCATACAAACATCAATCTCTCAACACACCGGATTCATTGTATAGAATTAAATTAAGAAGAAAGTTAATTTGACAACTCTTAAGTCCGTACACATATTATGAATTTATTTAGAAATAAACGTACACGCAAGTTCCAGAAACTACCGCGCCAACTTTGAACCCCCTATTATGACGACAAATAAATGTTACAGTAGTGATGATAATGATAACAATGGTAATAACTGATTAATACATAATAAATATACATTATTAAATAAAATAGAAACGAAAGAAATTTAGATAAAAGCAATTGAATGAAATACATCTTCGGGGGCGAGTACAGACTTTGGCGCCTGTAGATTAGGATGAAGGGCTTTTGTTTAGTGAGGAAGGCATTAGTCCAGTCAATATAACGATTATTACCTCTCATATGAACGAACAAAGCATTGGATTCCTGGCAGCTCTGAGCTTAGTTAATGACCCTTGACCTCGATTAATGACCTGGACATATGTTGTTATCGTATGACCTACTTCTCTCAAAATTAAAATTAACCCCAAGGTAACTCCCGACCCACCTGCCAATCCCCGTCAAATTAGTGTACACATTTTTAGTATACTTTTCTCTAGCACACACACACACAGTTAACTCAGCCATCATTCCATTTATCTGACATTCTTGATTAAAATCGGTCTACCTGTGTTTGCTATCTTATATGACGTTCAAACTTTGAGTAATTAGACTCCACCGAAAGCATCTGCAGTTCCTTTACTAGTCAACATCTAACTCTAACCATTTTTTTCATCAGTATTAATCCAGTTTTTTTTAGCAAGATATTTAATTAATTTTGTGTAGAAGGATCGAACTCATGGTAAGGATTAATATACTGTAATTTCGTTCCTGGTTGATGAAAGATAAAGATCCCAGGCAAGTTAAATCGGATTACCTGAAGATTAGGCACCCTAGCTTATTAAAAGGTGATTATTAAATACCCTAACAGAACCTTACGTAATCCAAGCTAACAAAACCTAACCTAATCTAACAAAACCTAACCTAATCCAAGCTAACTTAATCTAACAAAACCTAACCTAATCCAAGCTAACCTAGTCTAACCTAACAGAAATTAACCTAATTAAGCTTATTTAACCCCTCCAGATAGTGTTAATTGTGTTTAATCATCAGGGGTGTCTAATTTTCAGATGTTATGGTAAACGCTTAAAGGACACCCCCTGGAAGACCTAAAAAAACCTGGTCTGTTAATTGTGATAAAACTTAAGTCAATCACATCCTACGAGCGTAATAACACTCGACTAATTGACCTGTTTTAGCGGCTGTGGTGTATAGTATGCTCTTTAACCTTGACCTTTTGACCTTTCACCAAAATTGAGTCTGGTACGTTTGCTGTGACCTCCGAACACGTCTGTCAAATGTCATATCAATCGATGAATTCATTTCTGAGATACTTCGTTCAGAAACTGAGACGAGAGAGAGAGAGAGAGAGAGAGAGAGAGAGAGAGAGTCTTAAAGTTGAAGAGGGTAGGTAATACACCCGGAAGTTCATATTACAGTTCTTCGCTTTAGTTGGTAAGGAAACAAGTGCATTATTCAGTGGATGTGTTGAACATACACACACAGGTACACGCTTAATAAATGAATGCTATCGGTCCTCACGCACACACAGTTACTTCATTATCATCTCTGTTGCTCAGAGAATAGATTTTATTAGATATGACCCGCTCTTTTGGTTTAGAAATTTATCTCTTTCTGTTCTGTGAGGAAGCTTAGGTTGACTTGACTTTACCGAGCTACTTGCTTACACCCCCTTGGACTCTACGTGGGTCAGTAGCCCCCAGGGTGACAGAGGAAATATGTAGCTCTTTCTGACTGACTCTGTGTAATTTGTTTCTGAAGGTGTGTTAAATACTGTACACGAAAGCAAATTTAAGTAATATTGTAATTTTATTTTTCCCACGTGGTTTACAAGTTCACACATGATTGTCACGTGTCATATTCGTGATTTCTTTATATATATATATATATATATATATATATATATATATATATATATATATATATATATATATATATATATATATATATATATATATATATATATAAACCGGTTAGGTGTTTACTGTACGTTTGTTCAGTAAACTTCAGTTTGGCGTTTAGCTTAAACACACGAATCTTTGTGAATGTGAGCCCAAGACACACCTTTATCTTGTAACTTCGTGATTCAATTTGTGGCTTCTTTAACATAAGCCTGTGATCCCTAGTTAATTTCATAATTTAGATTAAATTTAATCTGTAGAATTATCTGAAACTGTATTAATTCGAATCTAAATAAATCCTTCAAAAACTTCTATGTCATTAAACATCTTTATAACATTTTGTTTTTTATCCGTTCTGCAGACTGGGTACCATTTAAGCTTTCTTCAATGCAAGCCCTTCTTATTCTCAGTCCACCACGGAAACTACTAACAATTATAGGTTTTTCTAGAATATTTTGTATTGTTTCAAGTGAATGTGACCGTCATTTACGTCGCAAATGAGTTATGGAAATATGACCCTCCCCCCTCTCGAATTAACCACATGGTTGTTCAAAGTGGGCAGGGCTTTAAAGAAGTGGGAATTTGTGGGGTAAAACACGCAAAAAAACTGGCGAAACGAAACCTAACTTAACCAGAGAAACCAGAAGGACTTCCTAGCCAAGGGGGGTGGGGGGGTCTCAGCTCCCTGGACCTCCCCCTCCGGTGTGTAAAAAAAAATTACTTTAATTAACAGTACAAAATACTCGAAAAAATATAAATTTGCAATGGTAATGTAACAGGATATGTTTTTTGCTATTTCTCCCAATATAAATAGAATTGTGAGGTTCTGTGGTTGACCTTTAACTATCATGAAAAAAAAACAATGTATCCCCAAGGATGACCTTTAACTGTTTACTCATAAAATTTAGAGGTGATGGTTCTTATGTGTTCAGCAGTGATGGTTCTTATGTGTTCAGCAGTGATGGTTCTTATGTGTTCAGCAGTGATGGTTCTTATGTGTTCAGCAGTGATGGTTCTTATGTGTTCAGCAGTGATGGTTCTTATGTGTTCAGCAGTGATGGTTCTTATGTGTTCAGCAGTGATGGTTCTTATGTGTTCAGCAGTGATGGTTCTTATGTGTTCAGCAGTGATGGTTCTTATGTGTTCAGCAGTGATGGTTCTTATGTGTTCAGCAGTGATGGTTCTTATGTGTTCAGCAGTGATGGTTCTTATGTGTTCAGCAGTGATGGTTCTTATATGTTTCAGCAGTGATGGTTCTTATGTGTTCATGATGGTTCTTATGTGTTCAGCAGTGATGGTTCTTAGCAGTGATGGTTCTTATGTGTTCAGCAGTGATGGTTCTTATGTGTTCAGCAGTGATGGTTCTTATGTGTTCAGCAGTGATGGTTCTTATGTGTTCAGCAGTGATGGTTCTTATGTGTTCAGCAGTGATGGTTCTTATATGTTCAGCAGTGATGGTTCTTATGTGTTCAGCAGTGATGGTTCTTATGTGTTCAGCAGTGATGGTTCTTATGTGTTCAGCAGTGATGGTTCTTATGTGTTCAGCAGTGATGGTTCTTATATGTTCAGCAGTGATGGTTCTTATGTGTTCAGCAGTGATGGTTCTTATGTGTTCAGCAGTGATGGTTCTTATGTGTTCAGCAGTGATGGTTTTTATGTGTTCAGCAGTGATGGTTCTTATATGTTCAGCAGTGATGGTTCTTATGTGTTCAGCAGTGATGGTTCTTATGTGTTCAGCAGTGATGGTTCTTATATGTTCAGCAGTGATGGTTCTATGTGTTCAGCAGTGATGGTTCTTATATGTTCAGCAGTGATGGTTCTTATGTGTTCAAGAGTGAGATAGAGCTAATGGACAAATATAAGGCGATGAATTTTACCCAAACAAGAAACATAGCTATCTATACTGGCTGAAGAGGTTACGTGGTTTACAACATTAACAGAAAGAATGATTTTAGTAAATAAGAATAGGGTCAACCTACCAGACTTAATGTGAACATTACTGGAGCCATCTGGTGGTGAACATCAGGCCATAAAAGTACTGCACCTCTTCAATAACTCTCATATGTAGTCACCCTGGAAAATTTGTTTCTTTATTTAAATACTGAACCTTCAAATGACAAAGAAATACCGTACATAAATTAACATACAATTAAAAGTTATTTCCTCTTTGCATTACAATGATAAAGTGATATGGGTCACATTGGCATGACTTCCTATTTGGGCAGGAAGCCAGTGTTGTACAGTAACCTCTTTAGTTATGCTAAATATCTTTACCTTCAATAACCTTACAATCATGATATTGTACTAATGTAAAACTGATGTTTTTTAGCTATTCAAGTCGTTAAGACCTAATATTCAATCTGTCAACTTGTATCTTGCATCAATTCAATCATGGTATTTTTATCACTGAATGATGAAACATTTAATACAGGTATATATTTTCTGTGTAATCTTGATACCGAGGTGTTGGTGGTACAGCGGTAATGTGTGAATCTCGTACCTTTGTTTCCTGGGTTCAGTCCGTGGACTGGGACAAATGTGAGAAGGGTGTTATCCAGTGTGACCCTACCAAGCACCACAGGCTTTCTCTGGTTACTTCAGATTCCCCCCTGTAATAACACTGGACAAGGAATGGACCAACCGCCTGAACATCTAGTAAGATGGCAAGTGGTGGAAATAAAATGTTTAAAAAGATATATGTTTGTTTGTTTTTATTACAGGTTGAACAAATCCAGACTGAATATAAGGTGCTTGCACTACAGCTACACCCAGACAAGAACCCTGATAATCCCGAGGCTGAGCTACAATTCCAGAAATTACAGGTTAGACTTGAAAATTTTCATTATTTTCTAGCTTAACATTTAGTCTGCCAAAATTGTCAGGTACCATAAGAAAGACAACTACTGTACTGTATTCTCTTGTGTATTGACCAAGTCACCACTGCCAGCTTTATTAGGAAAGTAAACTGTGGCTACAATATTGTGGGGAGATCTGACAATTATACCTGGTACAGTAGTGGTTGTCATGTTTTCTGAGATGTGGCACCAATGTGTTTGTATACATTGTAGTACTGTATATCTTGCTGAATTGCATGAAACAACCTCTCTATAATGGACAGACTAAGGTGTTAAGTCGCCTTACCATACACTGTACTGTATATTACCTCTGTTGTCCTACTGCCTGGCGTGAACCCAAATTGCATTTCATTAATTTCCACTTTCTCCCTTTTAAATTTCTTACTGGCCATTTCCATAACTTTAATATCCTGATCTAACAACTTCAGGCCACTATAGTTTCCATGGTCAAGTGTATTACCCTATTTATCTGTAAGTAACCAGGCATTATGTACATCCATATACAGTACAGGTACTATATTAGACATGGTGTTCCTGATCTAAGATATTCAAGTAGATTGGTTAGAAGTTGTAAGTTGTGGGATGGGTTGTGATCTTGCCTGAGGATGTGGAGGAGACTCATGTTTTAGGCTCCCTCCTGCTGGCTACATATGACTGACTGGTCATGTATTTATATGGCTTTTTTGTATTTCTTATTCCTAGTCCACTGTGGCAATTTCTATGACTAAGAGAATGGAGAATTTATGACTCTAGTTTTTATAGACTCCTATGTGGAATCATCCAGTGTTGTGTGAAAGCATCCAACTCATCAGCAGATGAACTACTGTACTGTACATGATAGTTTGTTGAGGCACAAGTGTGATAGCAATGTTGGAGACACATATTTTTCCATCCCTGATGTGACCAAAAGGAATACTGTATTTTTTACAGTCATCCTTAGAAATATTAACTTTTAAAAATATATTTTTAGGTGATTATTATCGATAAAACGATGGTTCAATAAGTAGAAGAATAGCTCTTAAGTTTTCTGTAGGGGCATCTTACCCTAAATAATTTCCTAATAACATTCTTCGGATAATTCAACTCTATTTGTTTTTCTTTATGCCAGGTTGCCAAGGATACACTTACAGACCCAGAGAAGAAGACTCAGTATGATCGATGGTTGAACAGTGGCATAGCTGTAAGTTATGAGCAATGGTGTGGCATGAAACAACATATGAACACAGTAAGTTTTGTTCTAACATAATGCAGTTATCCAAATACTGTACAGTACTGTAATATGTAAATAATTATCTAAAAAGTTTTATAAAGAAATGTACATTAAATAGAATCAATTTTATATTTATGAGCTCTTCTTATTTATAAATAATTTTCTTTGGTAAAATTAATTATTTATGAACACTCACGCGCCATAGTTCGATGCACCCTCTACCCCTTCTCCTGGCTCGAGGGAAGTCGTAGTCACGGCTGCAAACCCTGGTAAATAAAGTGTTGTGAAGTCACTAAAAAAATGTATCGTGTATATATTCTCTCAAATATTACATCATGAACTGCTATTTGTACAATCCAGCGAAGCTTCGAGCTACCACATTGCACCACTGAACGATGGGTGGGGGAAGTGAGGGGGGGGTCGGTATGAAGCCAAGGCTACGACTTCCATCGAGTCCAGGGTAGAGGGTGCATCGAAACTATGGCGTGTGAGTGTACCTGTATAGTACATTACTGTTATACAGTAGTGTACCTTAAATAGTCCAAAGAATTTTTTTCAGATTAGCACTGAATTACAAATAATAATTTCTCTAGGAGTCATATAAGCCTATATTTCCCACCCTTCTAGTAAATAATTTTCCCCGTCTCCCAAGGTTGCCTATTCTAATTCAATGCTTACATTTTTCCCACAATCAAAGGGATTATTTACTGTCCATCTTACTGAAGAGAACTCCTTCATGTATTTAAATAAAAGAAATTAGGTTCAGTCAGCTTGATCAATGCCATGCAAGGCTTGTTTCCAGTAGAGTCCTTATGCCTACAGTATCTTAAGGCCAGGCAGTCACCCATCCAAGTACTAACCAGACCCAACATTGCTTAACTTCATTGATCAGACAAGAAGCAGTAATTGTAATTACCTTAATGAATAAAATTTTATTTAATTTACCATACCATTCTTTTAGTTTCACAGGATTCATACTACACTACCTGTATACAGAATGTCACGGATTAATCTTAATGAGAAAAATGGAAAATTGATTCTAAAATTTGATTTTATATCTGAGCAAGGTTCAGGTAATGCTGTACATTATTGCTAGATCAGTTTAAGGGGTAAAACCCCAGGTCCCAACTTGTTGACTTGAAACTAAATTAAACAGAATGATTTCAGAGGTGAGGCAAGCATGTTACCTCTGTGCCCCCATATTATTAGTTCTTGCAGTCATTCCCCCCCGTGACTATGGCAACATACTACACTACAGTACAGTACAAGATGAACCAATGTAAACTTATATGACGATTTCACTGATCAAATATTTATTTCTACTGTATCAATCAAACTACTCTGTACCTAAAGCCCCAATATCTAAGGAAACACTTTAAAGTACAGTAGGTGTAAACATTATTATAATCATCCAGTGTTACATTTTCAAAATTTTAATGGTGAACAATAAGCTTGACTATTGAAAAACAGTTTCCATGCATCATCCTGTACAATATTCCCCCACTACACCAACTCCTCTGAATTCCGATTTGACAAGTATGAACCAATGCTGGATCCCAGGACTAAACCTCTCATAGAAAAAGGAGCCATATTTCTAATGAAACATGATTTGTCTAATATTTTGTTATTTATATTACCTATGAATACAGTATTTGGTAATTATCCACATGCACGACACTGTAGTTTTCATCGTTAATCCCTCTCTCCCAGTACTGGCAGGTAATTTATCAAATGGACTGGGAGTTCTGACTCTACTGTACATACCAGGCGGGGTTAGAGGGATTCAAATGAAGTATAGTACAGTACAGGTACTTAATGTGAAAAAAGTAAGAAATGATGTTTAGGATTTACTTTGAAAATTTTTATTTTATTTTATTTTTTTAAATATAAAATAAATTGAATGAAAACTATGAATACAGTACATTGGAAATGATGATAAACATCAAGATTTTAGTTAAATTATGCATTTTATTTTTATAAAAAAAATAAAAAATAAATATGAAAATATCCAGGCAGTAATGGTTTAAACATCTGTTGCAACTTGACTAGGTTCAGGGTAGGAAAGGGAAAAAAATTTCCAATTATCAGACAGTGCTGTTAATATGGATAATGATGTACAATATTTTATACAGTATTACAGTACAGTATATTAAATGGAACTTGCTCATCATCATTCAGATTTTATACAGTACAGTACCTAGATATAGATACAGTATTTAATACTGTAGTATTTAATTTTCACATGTAGGTAATTTATAAAATTTGCACAATCAATTTAAAATACTGTATTTAAGCATATATATCATGAGTTAAAGTGTCTAACAGCATCTGCACACCAACAGACATTTCACTGGGCAACGCCTAACACAAAAGAGAGAATGTTGGAGCCTGGCACCTCCCAAGCTCCTCACCCTAAGCCAGGCGCCAGAAGGAGTTCTGAGCAAGGTCTACTATACAGCAGAGGAAAAGAGTCTGCTGTTTCTAGGCCAACAGCAGGATGGGAACGTGACTCTTCAGATGTTATGAGAAAATTCAGGAATTATGAAATTTAAAGTTTGGTATATAACATTGACGAGAAATCCATACCTGATACAGTAGGTCTGCAAATCCTGTAAAAATTTCTCTGATGAAAGAATCACTTCTTAAGCTAAGCTTATTTGTTGACCATGAATTATAGATGCACTTAACAAAAATAATAAACAGGCTGGCAAAGGGACCACAGGAGAAACTAAGGTACAGTATTTTTCTACAGAAAAGATAATTAAAACTCAAGTTGAATACTGTATACCATAACTATATTAAATTTTTGCCTTAAAGAACTTTTTAAAGTTACCTCTGATGTGCACTTACCTGAAGTGTATCCACAAGAGAAGGCTCTCCCCTTTAATAACATTACTCATCACACCATGTTATGCAGGCCTATTGTTCAGTACAGGAAGGTATTTTTCTATATCTCATCCAGATATTTAATACATTGCACACCATGTCTTCTCATATTTTTGACCCCATGAAAATTTCTGTGATATTTCTTCTTTCTCATAATTTGTCTTTTAATTATCTACATTTCTTTGGTGTGATAAAAGCTAAAGTGTAAAAATTTTTAAACCCCTTAAGCAGCGAGTTTAAAATCTCCTGCTGTGTCAAGGATAGTAAGTTTACACTAATCTCTGTCAATCTATAATATTCCAATAGGAATAATTTGTCTACAACTCAGCAAAACAGTGAAAAATGCAAAAATAAATAAAGGAGCTATAACACATATCCTCCTACAGATTGAGGATCTTTCATCCAAATTTCTAAAAACTACTGGATAAAAGCATATAATTCTGGGCATCTTTGGATGAAAGTATAAAGATACTCTAATAAACTCTGTCAACAATTTAGGATTGTGATAAGCTGTATGTGTAACTACAGTTTCAACATTTAAAGTCTGTTGGTAAAGAAACTGGGATTGTGAATAACCATACATTTTCATCGCTGTGTTTTGTCATGCAATCACACGAGGGTCTGAAGACAAACTCCACATAACTACAACAAAACACAACAGCTGCAATAGCATAGATAATTGCTGGTTGAGTTTACAGAACAGCCTGTTGGGCCTGTCTGCTGCAGTCTCCATGCATCTTGACCTGTAACCCACAACCTTGTGTGTTCACACTATTCACTGCTAAGCTTTTAGCTACACTATTTAAAAGTACAATACCTAAACGAAATTTTCTTTAAAAATATGTATCTCAAATTATATCAACACAGGAATACCTAACAAAATTGTATTTACTGTAAAAATGAATTAAATGGAAAAGGCAGGATGTGGTGGTTTATGTAGAAAAATTACATCAGTTGTATTTGAAGTATGGATCTGGGCCTATTCTATATTGGCTAACCTAAACTTAGTCTATTGTAATGTAAGTGGTCCTAGGCTTATGAAAACCAAAAATATCTGAATACTGAAATGCAAGTCTGCCTCAAGGTTTTGGATAAAGGATCCTCAATCTGTATGCAATTATTTTAAATATATGTACATTACAGTACAGTACTGTTTTCCCATTTCAACATACATTACCTGTATTGAAGAGTATATTTCAAGCCAAATGCAGTACACATACTATATTACTCTGTACTTTAATGACTTAAGTTTTTAGACTTATTCTTATAAGTTTGGTATAAACTTATTAATAAATATATATTTTGCTAAAACATTCTTTTACTTTTTAGTTAATTTTTAGCAAAAATAATTAATATTTCACATAATAATATTTTATGATTGTCATAATAAAATGCAGAAATGTCTGCAGGCATTAATAATTTATAAATACATGTACTATATTTCCTAATATATTAGTTACAGTATTATGAAGCATGTAAATATAATATTGTAACAATGTCGAGTTTTACCTTTTTTTTATTATTATACAAGACATTTTTAGTACACTTCTCTTAAAAATTCAAATTTATGTGTATAAATAATCCCAGGTCATTAAGTAGTGGCTATCTTAAGTTTGGTGCTCATAATATAAGTTTTCATGACTTGAATATTTACCTGGTAATCTGTAAATACTAAAAACACATTTCACTGTAAAATCCATGGATTGTCTTTTATTTACATTTAAGGTTCCTATATATGGTGTTCAGACTGAATTTCTCTATCAATGTACTGTACTATATGTTAATTATGTATTTAAGTTTATGAGTGTACAGTACAGGTACTAATATTATTACCTGTGTATTTGTTGTATCATATATGTTTACCTGTGAATATCATATGTTTGGGTTGGCTTTTGAAAAATCACTTATCAAGCTGTGGGGATGTGGACATAAAGAATGACTGGTTAAGGAAAAAAAAAAGGACTTATTTTGAGGTAATACTGACGGTAGTGAAAGAGGATTCCACAAAGTACAGAAAATTATTACGATGATGTATGGCAGAAGTTCTGCACAAGACACCTCACTGCATGGCAGGAATGATAGAACATAAAATAGAGTTTTATTACTGTATATCTGTATTTAACTATGCACTTTCTCTATGCATGTTAAACTATGCTTGTTGTTTAACTTAATATATATATTATATATAAAAAAATAAATTTGTTTTCCTATGGCTGTTCGATTTATGATATTGTATTTATCAAGTAGATTAGTTTTGTGTGTGTTTTAAGTAAGGCTGTTAGTTTTCAGTGCTCTACTAGTACTGTACAATATCTGTTTTTTGTGTCGACGGTAATCTATTTCTTCATGATTTTAATGTTTAATGGATTTCTTGTTGAAGAATAAGTTTGTCTGACCTTTTGTTATAGGTACGGATATTTTAATATCAATTGCATTTTAATATATATTGATGTAATATTAACCCTCTCGTGCGCACAATAAGCTTTTAAGTTTCCTTGACCACGACAAAATCCATAAGGGACCACTTATGAGGTCTGGTCATCTTCGTTCTGCAGCCAATTTATCCCACAATATATATTTTTTTAATGATTTAAATACAGTTAACCCTCACTTTACGCGGGACCCTCCGGGTTACATTAACCGCGTAAAGTGAGGGTTAACTGTACTGTACATCACTGGCTTCATTATTGTTTTGGCTTTAACATGGAAAACAAAACAAAAACGAGAATAACACCACAGTATGTATATTTTTTTTCATTCCGAATAAAGAAAAAATTATTTGTGCTCCCAGCATTATCTCGGATATTTTCTCACAAACCCACCAAGGTATTATATAGAAGTGGAATTTTATGATCTTTCCAACAATAGCTTTGAAATTTTGATACGATTAATTAATTATGGGGAGGATGGGAGAGGAAATAAGAGACAAATGCGACCTACCAGCATGGCTGACGAGAGGAAACTGATGGACAGCGGAACTCCACCCACACTTTGGTACTTTCTGGAAGCTTCCATCGCAAGATCATGCAGACATCTATGACGCACAAAAATTTGACCCAATTATCTTGAGAATTTTGGGTTTTTTATGTTTAGTGATGCAATTCGTGTCACCAATACAAATAGTCTATACCTTTTGATTTGACACGGTTTGCGTCATAATGCACGAGAGGGTAATTATTAGAGTACAGCACTGTAATCTAAGGGTGACATTTAACTCCACAATGCAGAATACTGCTTTTATGGTTACAGTTGTATTTATTTTGGTGTAGGTTGGCTATAATACTGAATGTGTATAATCATAAAAATTTTATTGCATATAAAATGATTTTATTTTGTAGAAGTGTTTACCACATTGTTGCCATCAACATACAATATCTTATTTTCAAACTGAATAATAATGAAATTTCTGTTGTTAGTTGAGCCACTGGGACAAAATGTTTTCACGTTCATTTTGTAAAATCAGAGCAATATGAAACTGTTTATGTTAATCAGGAATAAGAGAAAAGGTAAAGTCACTTTAGTTCTTAAGTTCGGAAACACTAGTTTTTCCTATGCAGTCAAAATGTTTGTTGGCATAATGAATAATAAAGATATCTTTATGTAATATGAAAGTTTACCATTATCCTGAGTACCTGGTCAATGTTTATTAATGTAATCTTTGAAAAATAAACACAGGTAACAGAATTTGCCAGTTAATAAATCTCAAGAGTTTACTAATCAGTTAAAAGTTACCCACATGTACATATGCATCTACATACTGTACATAGTTGTACATGTAAAAGGCACATACCTGAGTATGTGCAAGGATTTTACATGGGTAATTCTGTAAACCCCAAAAGAATTATAGGATGAAAGATGACTGATACAGTACCACAGTACTGTCTTATGAGAATACAAATCTTCACATATTCTGCAACATGCTTCACATGCTAAATTCCCATTCAGCCATATATTTCTTGGAAATCAATTATCTAAACGTTGAAGAAAATACATTTTCAAATTTGCATGCAATATGTAAATGAAGATCATTTTCCAAAAAGTTTGAGCAGGTTATACAGTACCATTGAAAATAATACTCAAGATATTATTTAGCAAATCACGTCACTCCACATCAGGGAAGCAAACATTTTATCCTTAAAATAAGAAGAAAATGAGGGTACCCACATGAAAAGCATTTCCATGATCTTTATGAAAAATTTTATTTTGTAGAATTTATTCTAAAAAAACAAAATATTTTACATCCTACTAAGTCCTTGCAAAGTCACAGAATATTACATTCCTCACGAATAAAATTACATTTCCAAATCTTTAACTGTATTAGTTTAAAGTAATATACTTATCCTTTTAATATAAATTCTCTGATCTTAAATATAGAATGTAGTCTTTTCTTTGCAAAGTAATGTTTCCATCTTTTTAATCCCAACAACAATGAAATATCTTAACTAAAAACTTTCAAGTGAAATCACTTGCCCTGGTACTTATTGAAGATTCAAAGGTGACTGCAGCTACCGGCTCCCTCTGTGACTATCACTGCCACCCCAAGTGAAACTCTTCATACTGGATTTTCCACCCCGTCCTTTATGACTCTGAGGGAAGTAAATACAATCAATATTATTCAGAGATTAATGCTTTGTAATGTTTTTAATTTAAAAATAAGGATCCTTAAACATCAGACATTATGTTAACAAAGTTTGTCTTAGCCAAGTCAAGGCAATTTTGGGGGGCTAGTCCCTAATCCCTTATTTTGTAAAGTACACATCTGTATATCACGATTAGTTACGTCATGAACATTCACGATCCCTACCCTGCAATGTACCCCAGGACTAATGTATAAGTGACTGGGCCATTTATGGTAAACAGCGTGATGCCAATGAGTGTTGGTGGGTTGTGTGAAAAAGCAGGAATAAATCGGAGAGATATTTAGGAACATGTAGAAGGGGAATGCCATAACAGACATTATCTTTACAGTAGTATAAAAATGAATACAAGGCGGCACATGTAGGGAGAGTCTGAGTAGGTACAGTATATTTCTGTTCTTGACTGGCCATTCTGCATTATAGCAAGGGAAGACTTGCAGAGTGGAAAAAGGTAACTAAAAAATCTTATAGTTAAAATTTTCTGTTTAAAAAATTCTGCTTCATCTATGTTCATTTCCTAACTTGAAATTTATACTTTACCCTTTCCTTCCATCTCCTTCTTAGACTTCCCCGTCCAGTCTAGCATTATTCTTTGAATTATAAACTCTTTTTTGCCGATCTTTTACTCTCCATTCACCAAACAAGTCCATACCAGCTGAGCAAACCCTAATCCACTCTCTGCCCAACATTTATTTCACTTCTATATTTCCCAACTTTAGCTCAACAATTCCCATTTTTGCTTCTTTAGGTAGATAAATGATTAAAAGAAAAAGTACAAACATAAATGGCAACTACAAAAAGCGGTCATGTACGTAATACTGTGTAAGTCATCTGAAGAGAGTGAAGATCATTACAATGGACTCATCCTTGAAGCTATGAAGGTCCCAATCAACCAAATTTCCCAGAGAGAAAAAAATTAAAATGAATCACCACAATATGTCCATATGCTGAAGAGATGTGCTAATAAAAAACAATTATGGATGAAGAGATGGAGAGTAATGAGGAATCCTGTACAGACACAGAACCCCATGATTACCTACCTTTCCTTTGAATCTCTCCTTGATCTGTCGTCTTTTGCTATAACCTTTGTTATGAGGTTTTTGGAAAATAGTATAATCAGCAATCTCATAATCAAAAGCTTCCTCAGGATTCTGTTCATTGCCATTATTTTCATCAGGACCTGTACTTTCATCTACCTCTCCCTCCTCTAGTCCAGAGCATTCCACTACTTCTTCACCTTCATCAGTTTTTTTCACTTTCTTTGTTGATTTTTCATATTTTTCACTTGATTTCCTTTTTATTGATTTGTTCTTGGTTTTACTTTCACGTATCTGGAAAATTAAAAGAGGATTGATGGATTGATTGGGCAAATTATCTGACATCACAGACTGTGGCCCTTGATGCCAAAAATTAAACTCAATATTTAAGACTAGATATAAATGAAATATAACCCATTAAAGTTTAAATATCAAAATTAAAATAATATAAAATCCAGGAGAAAATTACAAGATACAAAAATAAAATATGGACACAACAATATACAGTACAGTACGGTATATAAATATTTTGTAGGATAGCTTTCCAGCTGTTTGATTAAAGAAATATCAGAAAATTAAGGTACAAATAACGACACCAAAAGCCACTACAAACAAGTGACCATTTCTACTACTTTAACTAAGTATTGTATAATATTCCTATACTTTCAAGTAACAAACACAGAATCAGTCCTGTATGTGGTGGTCACCATCTCCAATCACTCCAGAGTTCAAAATCCAATACTCAAAAGCATTTGCTGGAATCTTTCTGAAGGTTTTGCTTACCCTATGAATTATTAATGCACGACAACAATTATGGCTACCGTAGCATTAATGCAAAAAAGAGGAAGTAAAAGATGAAAAGAGTAAAAAAGAATCATTTAAAAATGCAGGATTCATCCTGAAACCCCAACTTCTTATCAACTCCACACCAAGATGGCTCTTACAACTGTGTATACCAAAGCCAACTGGGGTCAAAACCCAGAGGACACTGTCAACAGGAGTTGGAGATTGATGATTTTACAACCAATCATTCCTTCCCATTGTAGCTATTGCCCTTTAACAAGAGAAAGTAGAGCTAAAAGTTACCCATGAGAGGCTAAAGATTTACAGAGAGCTGTATCTACATAGCTATAACAGCTGACGGAGTCACCACCCTGGACTGAGATTGAACTCTCCATGTTCAAGTCACACAAGGGAGGAGGGAGGGTATTTGAACCACTTAGCTGTTGGTTAAACCACAAAAAATGTATTTCTAAAACAACAGAAGAGATATCCTACTTGATAAAGAAGGTAAGGCCAACAGAAAAAATACTATTCTTGTAACTGCTCTTAAATACACAGTTATTTGATATTATCTTTGGACAAAAGAAGAATCTTCATAAACCAATATCCATTGCCTATTGGAGAATGAGCATACCACTCGCTTTCCAAGCCAGTTTGTAAAATCAGTACAGGGGGTCTTCCTTATAAGTGGTTAATAGGGACCAGAAAAAAAGATTTAGTAGTGTTGGCTTAAATTAAGAAAGATACAATGTAGACTGCAGGTCAAAATAATGAATGGACATGGTACACAATGATTCATATTGCATATATACATTAAATATTAGAAAATCTTCAAACTTTTCAATAGAGCCTAAAATGCCTTAGAATTTGTTCACTAACCTCTTCACTTAAAATAACTGATTTGGAAGGACCAGAATGTTTCTTTGTTTTGTTTACTGTTTCTGATTGCTGTTCACTCTCTGCTTTATCTGTTTCATCCAACTGTTGATGCTGCTGTGAACTGTCTTCACTAAATTGCAGCAAGGAACCTTCTGCAACAACTTGTGTTTCACCATCAACCGTGTGATTGGTTGCCACTCTAATGTTTTCTTTAGTAGTAACTTCAGTGTTATCTGAGAGTGACAAGAAGTGTTGTCTAACCTGAAATGCGAAGTTCCAAATTAATAAGTAAATAATAAAATACACAACACTCATATACTCATAAATGAAAAAACTAAATAAATGTGGAGCACAGCTGAACTTTAATTTTTTCACAATGCACTATCAAGATTACTACCTCCTGCAAGAACTGATCCATGGTTTCCAGAGTTAGGAAATACTGGGTACATATTTACCGCTACCCACTTTTGCCTTTAAATAGAACCAGTACACTTCTTACACAATGATAGTTCACAAGTCCTTAAATACTTATGACAGTATAAGTTACATGGACAGAAAAACCAATAATGAAGTACAAAGATTAGCAAAACTTGAAGAGAAAGTCTCAAAATTTATAGAAAAAGGAAAATGAGATTCTGTACTTTAGTCATATAATTAATGGACAAAGTTAAGGGTAAGAGGGCAAGGGGAAGACAGAATCTGGGATGGATTAATGAAATCAGAAACTGGGTCCCCAGAGATATGTGAAATCTCAGAGGATTAGCAAAATACAGTACAAAACGTTTGATTGTTTGATGCATCATAAATGACTGCAAATTAATAAGCACCATGAATTCAGTGTCATAAACTAAGTGTCTTTTGGAGATATAAAATAATAATTGAACTGAAACTGGTATAAACTAATGATTTATTAGATTCATAGTAATTCTAAAATAGAGCATAAGGGTTTAAGAAACCCCCACACTCCTTGCAGTGCCTCAGTACATACAAAGTCATCATAGAAGACGTACATTCATCTTCATCTTCTAATGGCCTGGAACCATCCACTCCATGAAGTAAAGATGCATAAAGGAAATACTGTGCCAAGAAAAGATGTGTAAACCTCTGGTGAAGAAGGTGTTATTGAATACACTTACCACTTCACCCTGCGTTTATAACCCACTGCTACCCTACACGGGCCCTTCCCTCCCAACACCTTATGCACAGCAATGTCTGCCGGAGCCACCACAAAACATTCAATTTTCACCATTGCTAAACCAACGTAGATATTTTATCTATTTTTTTTTCACCTCCCATTAGCCTTGCATAATTTTTTAAGAACTTAAAGTTTGTTGGTGAAAATTGAACATTCCGAGCACAACAAATTAACCATATGTTGGAGCAGAAGGGTCAAGCGTCTGCTGTCCTAAAAACTATTTCATAATGAAAGCATTTCCTTATGGTGTTGGTCCGGGTTACTAAAGACAACAACTGAGAGTAAGGGTCATCAGGGCTCTGGATCCTAACACCTTGCAATGCTCCACCTTCTGCCACATTCACAAGAAGACAATGCAATGTTTTTACCCCCTGTGCCCCCTACAAATTGTCTCAGTCTAATATGACATGTTGCTGACTGCCAACCTTTTGTGCAGGACCAATCAGAATCAGGAACTTAATGATGTATCCTGTTAACTTGACATTAAAGTCTATATAAGCAAATAGTACTAAACTACAAATGATATACAGTATTACAGTATTCAGGATTCTCACAATGACATTAACAAAATTTGAAATGGACAGGGTTGTTACTCATTTTTCCACATTTATACTGTACACTTTTTACATAGAAAATAAATTTAAAATTATAGAATGGACACATCAACAAGTCCACATACAGCTCTCATGACGAATAACAGAAGCATGTGTCCTTACCCTATTAACCCGATCAAGATCTGTGAGCTCTCCCTCCTTCTTTTTCTTCTCTCCATCTAGGAGTGGCTTCATCTCTACATAGGATGTGTACCTTTCATATGGACTCATGAATTTGTCTGTCATTTCTGAATATTCTTGTCCCTTGTGCCATTTTTCAATCTGGAAAAAAAATATAATGATACATCCTTTGAGCAAAAAATATAATGAAAGCCTTCAGCAAGAATAAATGAAGTAACAGTGGCAGTGAAAAAGGAATCCTATAGGCATGGCTGTCAGTTAGGAACAATGTGGTTACTAAGCCTTCAGTAAACAAGAAGCACTACACTCAACCCCTTCAATTTCTCATATCTACGGTTAGGTACCCATTATAGCCAGGTGGACGAGGGGTGCCCTGGTATTGAACCACTAGCCTTCGAACAAAAGGCTAGTAAGGTATCCATTTGACCACCACAACACTGAAATACTCTTATAGTACTACATTATAAAAGGCAAAAATGGGAATTTTAACTCTGAAAACGAATTGACATGAAAACTGTGGATCCATAAGTTATGGCAATATTTAGTATATAGTACATTGCACACTACAAAAGAAAAGGGGTTTATTAGAGTCATCAAAATAAACAAAACATGCCAAGTGGCCAAAATTTAAGGATTGATCCTAAGATCCCTTTTCTGACTGAGTATGGATCAAGTCTAAAGGCCTACTACATAAGGTTAAATGCTGATGAGTCAGACATTGTATCAATCGAGCATATTCCGCTTATCATCCGTACTTGGGCAGAACTTGCAACTCAAGCAACACCAAATTTAGTCCAGCTGACTTCATCACATAACTATTAGGAAGAGGGAGGGTAATTACGTTGCTTTGGTAAGCTATCAGTGATCAATTCTTTATTTCTGCCCCTATGTCTAAAAGGAGATGGGCAAGGCAGTACAAGTCAGAGTAGGTATGAATAGTAATTGTAAATTGAAGTTAGGGTACAAATTTATACACACAGGAACAGCCTCTAACCACCTGGGTAAACTGACTCACAAGAACAACCAACTTCCATGTGGGTAAGTTTGTTCAGATAAATAACACTGACGAATGCACATGTTTTTCCTGTGGCACAACATCTAAATGGGCAAAGAAGCATATCTAGGAGGCAAATTAATTGTGCTTGTTAAAAATGGATTGAGACCTGCAATTATGAACCTATGAGATGCAAAGTAATGAAGATTTTCCATAATATTAAAAATTATTTCCCCCCAAAATTATCAGTTATGTTTGTAAATTTGCAGTTTTGCAAATATTAAACCTCTTTTAATAAACTGCCACTCATTAGTGAAATGCAATTTCAAAAATAAAATACTAATTATTACCTTTATGTGTCCAAACAACTGTGACTGATCCTTGAGAGAGATATCAACAATGTTTTGTAAAAAAAGATCTCCAAGCAAAGTTTCTCTAGGATTGAGGAGAGTAGGGAGGTCTGTTGGATTTTCTTCACAATGAGAAAGATCATGTTTGCAGATAAAGTTCATATGTAGATCCTCTGATGATGGCATTACTCCAACAGGAAGATGTTCTTGTAAAGGATTGAGTTTAATCTGAAAATATAAAAGAAGTGAGTTTAATGTGGAAGTTCTGGCAGTCCCCAAATTTAAGAAGATCCAATTTAAAAAATCCCAAGTTAAGAAAAAAAAGCGAGATGTTTAGATTTATTGAATGTACAAAAAATCCGTAATTATATTTCTTTTCATAATTTTTTGCAGCATCAGAAGATGCTGAGGTGCTAACAGAGGCATTTCAAGGGTTCCCATACCGTATCTGGTCAATTTATAATGACAATACAACTAAGAGCAACAACAAACAGTACTGTACTGTATAAATAGGGTTAACTACTGTAAACTAAAAATAAAATACATGTAGTGTTTAAGTTACCATGGTTCACAGGATCAGTGACTAGATGTTGACTCAAGATATTTTGACTTAGGAATGCTGATGTGTTTAAATTTAGAGTTTGATCTGATGTGAGTGGAAAGAATAACCTCACCAACAATCAAATCCAACAATAGCAAAACCTCTTAAAATGTATATACATACAGTACAGTAGACTTAGTGTTGGTGCATCACTACAAAACTAAATTCATTTGTCTTGGCTAACAACTAAGCTAGTAGGTGTTATAAGAAAGGTGTTCATACACCAAGATGGTATGACTTTCATAGTGCTCCTCAAAACAAAGGTGCTTCCCTGTTTGGAGTACTGTGACTAGCAAGGGGTGACTAAACAGAAGTCTATGAACACCTCAGAGGACATTACTCAATTGAGGGTTCATACCTGTAACTGGTGGATGCCCTACCCACATGGGGGGTCACAGCTTAAGGGTGAAGAAACCACAAGTTCAGAAAACTGTCAGGGCAAACATTTTGGTGTGGGAGTTGTGAATTTTTGGAACGACCTACCAAAGATTGCTGTGATAGCACTGAGTGTGAGCTCATTCAAGACCAGGCTTGACCATCACTGGCGCAGGTAAATACATTCTGGACAGTCTCGTGATGCATCACAACCAGGAACACAATCTATCAGTAACTTCCAAGTCCTTCACTATATGGACACTATATCACTTATTACTGTATCTTCATTATTGGCTGATAATCATTGTGTACACCAACTTTTTTTATTAAAAGTACTGTATGTTTTGTACCATTTTTAAGATGTTTTTTGGAAGGTTTTATTTTTCACAGGAATGTATATCAGCTTTTATAAATGAAGTCTACGGGATAATGTGATTTGATATACAAAAAAAATATTATATGAAAGAATTTCAGGAATGGAACCCTTTCTTAAATTTGGGAATGTTTGTATCAGAGGAGCAACTTTAATCTGAAAATATCAATCACATTAAATAAATGAACAAGTAACTACTGTAGCTCCACATTTAAACTCATGCCAAATATATCTTGAATTTGTCATCAAACTCGAAAAACAAACACTGCTCGACCAAAGCAAACTATATGAAAATCATCACAACACTACATGTGACTTACATTGAACTGACTTCTTTACACTGTAGAAGCTGTTGTAAATTGTTTATTTTCATTAATTCACTGAAAATATATGCAAACAACGCTCAAAAGAATTATGTCATACTGTAGTTGTAAACTTCTCACAAATACTGAGATGAAATTTCTTATTTTAGTCAGTTATAATTCGTTTTATACTGTATATAATCTTTAGTTAGAAGAAAACAGTTAGGTATAAAGATACATTCAAGGAATATGTGACTGAGTGAGATGTTGATTTAATAATAATTGCGATGTGATGTATTATGAGAGAGATATACCCTAGGAGGGATGTTAACATGGAATAATGCATTGTGTTGTGAAAAGAGGAATGTACAGAGGAGGTTGTGTATAAGACAAAATTGGTGGATAGTATGGGATGGTAGACTCTAATATGATGCCCCCAAAAATTATCCAAAGTACATACAGTCTCTCCTCGACATACGACATATGCGACTTAAGACAACCCGAACTTATGACGACCATTGTCATATAAAATATTTCACATTATTTTCGAGTCCAGACGTTTGGTCATAATGTGACACCGTACGACAACTTCGGATGGCATGCGCTGCTGCCACGTGGTGTACAGCATCCACGTCGTAACCCGCTCAGTTTGTGTTTGGCCGTCGTTGTTCTTGGTGATCGCATTGTGTACTTACAAAATTTTCGTTTGTAATTCCCTTTAAAATGGCTGGCAAACGTAAAAGTGAGTGTTCTCGTGGTGCTGAGAAGAAAAATAGACAGTCAATTACTTTTAAGATGAAAATGAAAATAATAATGCAATATGAAAATGGAAAAATGGTATCAACAGTTTCTCGTGACCTTGGCTTCTCTCACTTGACGATATCAACAATTTTGAAGGACAAGGAATGAATTCGTGAGATAGTGAAAGGATCAGCACCGACGAAGGGCACAATAATAACGAAAAAAAGACAAGGTCCTTTTCATGAGATAGAGAAATTACTCATGATGTGGATGGAAGATCAACTACAAAAGCGTATACCGTTAAGCCTTCTAACCATACAGGCTAAGGCAAAAAGCCTTTTCGAAACCCCGAAAGAGCAGGCAGGAGATGAGTGCGACCAAAACTTTACAGCAAGTCATGGGTGGTTTCAAAGGTTTAAAAAATGTTACAATTTGCACAGTGTAAAGGTGAGTGGAGAGGCAGCAAGTGCTGATGTGGGTGTTGCTGAAACTTTTAAGGAGGAGCTAGATCGTGCCATCGAGGAGGGAAATTATTTGCCTGAGCAAATACTTAATGTTGATGAAACTGGTTTATTCTGGAAGCGCATGCCAGAACTGACATACATCCACAAAGAGGCGAAAACCATGCCGGGATTCAAGGACCGAATCACACTTCTGTTGGGGGGGAAGGTAGCTGGTTTCAAGGTAAAACCCTTCATGATATATGTTTTATCTCAGTAATAAGAAAGCATGGATGACCCTAGCACTGTCTAAGGTAAGTGCACAGTAACACTTTATTCATTTTTCATTATTGATTACTTTTACTGTACTGTACAGTATTTTCATTTTAGAATTTCTACGTATTATTTTCGTCGGTTCGACTTACGACCTGGTCGTCGGAACGGAACCCCGTCGTAAGTTGAGGAGAGACTGTATATTATTTAGAGAATACCTACATATGCCATCAATACTACTGTATATCATTTGTACATTAATTGCTTAAAATATGTACCATTAAATTATCAACATATAAACAAGAAAGATTAAGAGATCTTACATCAATGAGAGGTTGCTCCCGAGCTTCCCTAATAATTGTGTGTAGAGTGAGGAGCTCAGTCTTGACCAATGGAGGGATGGGGTTGCAACAAGCCAACACACCTTGCATCTCCTTAGGTAATACCTCTGTTATTTGCAGCAGCATATGCTTTGGCAACACGAACCTGCAAAGTTTATTTTATAAGTCTTTCATATAGACTTCAAATATATATAAACATATTCAGTAAATCAAATAACTTAATAAACTACAAACATGTCAAAATAGCCCTAATGTGTCCACTATGCCAATGTGTACAAAGTCAAAAATATTTTTGTTTTACAATCACAAGCACAATAATAGTATATGAGTGACAATTACAGAAAAAAAAGTATGAGCTGCTAACACAAGTACTTGTTCCTACAGGTATTGTGTAAGGAGGGGCAGCATGGAATCAAGGCTGAAAGTACACTAACTTCTCATCCTGGAGCCCATGTGGCTTACCAGGATTAAAGACAAGAAACAATATCACAACTCATGTCTTCTACTTTAAAAGGTGATTTTTATTCCTAAAGGACATTTTTATAAGTAAGTCGGATATGTCAAAAGACAGTGTAATTAATTCATGCAATAGACCCAGCCTTTAAGGCCTTCAAGATAAATTGGGTTTCCAACACATGAACTCAGGGCTTTAGTACTTGAGTCATGTGGTACAGCACACCAGGCCTTATATTAGAGTAATTATTTAGGCAACTTACTCGGGACTTTCATCCTGTTCACGAGCAACTCTGTCACGCCACAGATAAAGTTCACGCAAAGCAAACATCTGCCTTGAGTTAAAAGTTTTACGACTGCGGCGATACAAATCCATGTGACTATCCGGTCCCACAATTGGTTTCTCATAACGCTGAAAAAAAAAGAAAACTATAAGGACAATCTATATGTTAAGATGCAATGCAGCTATCAAAGTACTATACAGTATTAACATATATATATATATATATACAATATCCTAAACAGTAAATTTTTCCTTTAATTGTATCTGAACATTTTTCAATAAGTATTAACACCAACAGAGATAATTTTTAAGGAATCTTACCTTCATGCAGATCTCTGCAGAACGACTGTAAACAGCAGAAATCAAATTGTTGAGTTGGTTGCCTCGTTCAATAAGCTCATTACGCATGATGTCATATATGTATAACAAGTAATGTGAATCTTGTCTTGCATATTCAATAAAGTCATTTGGGAGAGGTCTGAAAGAGTAAAAAAATCAGTAATATTCAATAAATACATGGTGAACTTTACATATCCTATGATCTATTAGATAAAGAAACTGGTAAATGATTACAAACACCAGATATAAAATCAAAGGTTTATTTTAACCACACTATAGAAAGTTTCCTCCCTCTTCACACTCACAAGCCTATAATTACTTTCAATTAATTTGGACAATCATTTTTAATTGTCCTAGATAACTAAAAAGCTTCGAACAAAGTTAAAAATCAGGCTCTATCTACAATATTTTTACTCGGAGGTGGATTATACTTACCCACTTCCCCAGTAATGTTCAAAAGCTTTAAGTCTCTGTTACTGCCTTGATCATCTATCTCAGGGAACAAAAATTATAGTACAGTGTACAGTAGTCATCATTCTTGGCTCAATATAAAAACTATATACAGTACTGTACATAATATTAGAATCGGAAAGATAGCAGAAAAATTATATGTACAAATAAGTAAAAAAATATAGTTAAGAAATAGATAGGTAAAAATATAATGTAGTTAGAAGATACTGTACAACCAATGGTTCTGTAGTTCTCTGAGACCTTCACGATATTACAAATAGATGTAAAATTTACATCATCAATAAGAATGTCTCCACATGCATACTTCAGATACCAACAGGTTTCCTCCCTGAAAATTTCACCAACCAGTTTTTGAAAAATCGGTCTTCACACCTACTGCTGCTGCTATTAATAATAATAAAAGCGCAATTTCTTGAGACTTCATTTAAAAGAAATAAAAACTGACCTTATTCTCCAGTCTGCCCTCTGATAAACTTTATTGGCCTGGATCTGACAGAAGCGTGATAGAAGGGCAGCTAATGAACGGTGAGGATATTCAAGTACAACTGCTGCTTGGTGAGTGTCAAAGAGGTTAACTACATATATCCCACAGTCTCTTTGTAGCCACAAGATGTCATAATCAGCACCATGAACCACCTGAAAATAAACAAGAAGACAGTGTCATTACATCTTCCATTATGACCATAATAATACATCAAAATTAGTGTGTGCTCTTTAATACAGCTACCTCTACCACCAGGTTAATTTGGGTATAAATTTTCATAAAGAAATTTGAAGTGGTTGACTGGTTTCAGAACAAAACTCAGATGGTTGGATATACAGACAAACTCTGATAGATGGATGTGCAGACAAACTCATGTACACATGAGTACTGTACCAGGAATCTGAAAACCAATTTTTGAAAAAAAAGAAAAAAAAGAAGAATAAAAACTCCAAATAATTAAAAGATACAAATTTCCCTCCAAATCTCATCAGCTGACACTGCCTAGAACAATCTGCTGATTGTACATTCACACTCCCTGCAGTGTGAGTTATAACTAGGTGTACTGCACTTAAAATGTCTCAAAACTAATGCAAAAGTGATAGTACCGAGTGCAGTAGCACAAAAAGAAATCACCACACACTTACACAATCTTCACTACACATCCACTTCATCTCATACTGCACAACCTGCCACACCTGGGAGACCATCCATGCCATGTACACACACACATGTCAGGATTTGGAAACCTTCAACAAACTTATGGAAGCTTCTAGAAGTCCGAGCTCGCAAAGAGGATAAACTTATAGGAGGTGTGTGTGAAAGATGCATGTGTCTAAACTAAAATAGGTTTAACTAGATAAGTTGCCAGATGTGTTAGTGACAACCACCCACTGACTCAACACAAAACATGTGTTCACCTCCCACACAGAATAAACACAATGTTCTTCATTTTTTTATTCTATAGTCTTATAACATATATTTTTTATTTCTAAATCACATTAGTGATAAACATATTTTTCTAAAACCTTTATCTGGTATCTGTGATAATATTCTTTATCTTTTTTGTGTATTTTTGCTAGTTTATCAGTATTTTATACAGTATTAATAATAGAAACACAAGACTCGTTACTATAGCCCTCTCTCTACCACTCCAGGCCAAGTTGTGAGCTATGTTAGGGCTACAGTATTTTTGAATTTGTAATTTTGGGTAGATATTCTGGAGGTAATTTTCTTCATATTTTACTGTTCATGCACAATCTTCCATACAGAATGTGAAAAAAAAGCATTATCACAAGGTAAAAAAAAAAACATAAAAGGGATTAAACTTTCTTCATGTGTCAAGAGATCACACTAAGCAGGGGAGGGGGAGAGTGAAATCTCAGTTGTTCTGAGTTGTTTCCTGTGTGCAGTGAAACAACTGACAAATTTCGTCATCCAACATCAAATGGCAATAGTACAGTACAGGGTATTTATTGTTTTGCTTAATTTATTGGTATTATTTTTATTTACTCCTCATGATAAAAATTTACGGGTATATATTATTTTATTTTCTTCCTCATAGGAGTTGGTAGCTGGTGGGTTTTCAGTTTCAGAGTCGGTAACACTTCATAGCACCAGCTGTTGTGGTCATGGTCAAGACATGTTGCTGTGAAACTGGTGTCTTGCTACAAATTATGTCTAGGATTATAATTAGTACTGTATTTCTCAAAAGCTCGGGTCAAATCACACATAAGATACAGTATATTAAAAACTCAGGCTGTTTTCTATTAAAAAAATAAATAAATTAAAAAATAATCAGGGGTGAAACTATATATGAGATCAGTTAATACACGAGTACAGTGTATATGATACTGAGTGGTGCAAAATATATCATGACTCAAGATCATAATTTTACCAAAATATCAAGAGACCTGTAAAATACATATACAGTAATGCCAAATCATAATACACTTGAATTTGTCAGCATACAAAAAACTCAACTGAGACTCACCTTTGTAATTTTGGGGTTTGTGAAGACTTCATTTAATATTGTAAGTTTTCCTCTGAGTAACAGTGGGTCCACAATATAATCCTTATCCCTAGTGGATATCTGGATCAGGCAGGTAAGTCCTAGATATGACCGAAATCCATGGTGCTGTAATGGGAACCACAAACTGATTATAGAAAAAGAGTAGTTATATAGTATTTGTGAAATACAGATGCCCACAATGGGGAACAAAAGCAGTTGGAAAGGGAAGCACACCCGTGACTGTATCTGTTTCACCTTGTGCTTTCATTCACGTGAAAGCAGAGATTGTATGATGGTGCATTACTGTACTGTATAACCATAGTTGGCCATTAAACTTAACAAGAACTATATTTCCTAGATAGACAGTGATCTACTGTACTTAAATGTTAAGTCATGAAATCTGGTGAAAATAAGATGTTGTAACCTACAGTATAAATATAATTTCCAAAACATAGGTCAACATACCAATTTTTCAATAAGGGCAAATGTTTATGTATTATTACATGATAAATACCATGAAGTCAAACAAGTACAGTATATAATTTTTTGGCAAAAATTTGCCCTTAAAAGGTCAGTGACTTACTTCTCAAAGAGGTCACTAGTTTAACACATAATCATGTTCATAAAATCTGGTGTGTACAGTGCATCAGTTTGACACCAAAGGTTAATATAAAACTAAACACATTTCCCTACAAAACCTACCCTCTATCATATTACTTTGATTTTATTCTGCTTTCTTATTTAATTTGGCTTAATTACAACATTTAAAGTACAGTACTGAAGATTAATTACAGCATTTATCATACAATAACGAATATGCACAATTGCATACAAGTGCATGCACATGCACACACACACATTATTATTACTATAAAAGAATGTAGACCTGGTGTATTGTCGACTCACAGTAGGTACTGTACTGGTATCTAACTATATAATCCATCCTGTCTGTATTACGTATCAATAACAACCAAGATCTACAAAACCTTAGTGAATGCTATATACTGAAAATTTATATCCACTGATGATAGTGTAACTTACCTCTACATCAACAGCAATTTCTTTGTATTTACCAAGCTCTGCAACCAGATTTTGTAAGTCATGTTCTGTGTCTACCATAACCAGAGATGTGTCACCTATGGGCTTGGGGGGAGTGGGGACAACTGGGGTCAGTTGTGAAGGATCTGGATTCCAATGATGAAGCTCATACTCATAGGGATGAGAGTAACTGAAAAATAATATTTTGTTAGTATTCGTACAACATAACAAAATGCCTCACATTAAGATGATCACATTGGTAAAGTATTGGGCAAAAATCATATATGCTGCACCATGATTTAAACTTCCCCCAACATTCAACCTCCCTTACTCTTATCTCAAGCACAAATAAATAACTTACTACTCTCGGCCACTGTTATCAAGGCAGATTAGGATTGACAGAGGCTTGATGGAATTGGGTTTCTCAGTGATCATGGGTATGAATGGTTCTTTAAATGAATTATCAATCTTTTCTGTAAAAAACAGCTGGGGCTTTTGTACATTACGAGATGCCAGCAGAACCACATTCTTTCCAACAGCACTGTTCATAGATGGTCCCTGCAAAAATCAGTAAGCAGTATAAACAATTCAAATCTTTGAAAAACCCAAGTGCAAAAAAGATATAAAATAAATGGATAAACTAAGGTTAATTCTAAAAAAATTACTTATTGGTGAAGGTGTACTCACTACAGTATAATTGTTTTATATTCCCTATTAAGTGAATATCTTATCTACATTAATCTGTACTGCAGTTTTTCACAACAAGACCAGCTATCTTACTTCAGGTTACATGAAAGACTTCTGTTACTAATTTAATACAAATACAGTATTAAAATATCATGATTAAATTAAGGATTATCTAATTTTCAGCATTTGTACTACACGAGGAATTTCCTGATGTAACATTACAAAATGTAAAGACACGACACAGCACTGCAGTAAAGTGAGGTATGGGATTACTAGTCGCAAAATTAAGATAAAAGACTTGAAGGAAAATGTATTACATATCTCAAAACAAAGCAATACACCATTAGTTAAATTTTTTAATGTATAACACTTACCTGAACTTTTTTCACAACAGGATCCTGTACTTCAGCATCAGCATTCTTCTTCAGTCCAGAAGCTTCATCTATGTCAGAATTCTGAAAAAAATATACATTTTGAATTATATACAGGAGAGTACATGTATTCCATAATCTCTATGAATTTATCTAAAAACTTACCCAGAGGTTACCTAAACCTTGATAATTACTCTTTGGTACAAGAATGTACTTAAGGTTCATGAGACTGAGCCAACACAACTGGCTCACAGTATAACTGTACCAGTATATTTTGTACCTAGATCTTGCCAATGAATGCACTTAAACTGTGTACTGTATACTGCAATAATTTATTAAAAAAAGTGTTACATACTGTAATGGTGTGGGGAAATTCAGATACCCTGTACACAATATTAATTGTGAACCGCAAGGTTTGAAATTTATAACATATATACAGGGTATTTGCAAGACCCATTACTCCAGTCACCAAGTACTGTCTGCAGGAAGCTCTAAAACTCAATACCAAATTCCCAAGCCCTGAAAACCTTGCTGAGACAATGGAGCCACATTTATATAAATGGACATCTGATTTTTCTCAAAATAGATGATACAGTACAGTAATTATCATTATTCATGACTCATCAGTACAGTCGAGAATTCAGACTTCATATCTTAGAAATAAGATTACCTTATCCCCACAAGGGCTTCTGAGGTTTGATAATGAGTTTAAGAGCCATATCCCTTGGCTGTCCTGCTCCTCTGAAGCATTGCCCTCCCCCCTTTCGGCTTTGTACTACTTGACACCAGTTCACATTCCACTAAAATGCCCACATACAATCAGGCATCAGCTCATTGGAGTCATTCAGAAGAAATAACTAGCTAATATTTTTTCAATTTTAAGAAAGATCAATGTTCGAATTTATCTTTTTAAATACCCAAGGTAGAAGAAAACGCTCCATCTTTTTTTTTTTTTACAAGTGAGCAGATCCCTTTGAAGCATGAGTGTGCTTATGGCAACCACATAGCCTCTCACTGAAATTATTTTCACCCTCCCATTTTTCTCCCCAAAAAGTCCGCAACTTGTGATTTCATTCATCGCTCTGCTACTCTGCTTGAGGGTGTCTTGTATGTTACAGTATCTGTGAACTTACTGAACTTCATGTTTTCTCTAAAATATCATCTCCCAAATCATTCTTGTATTTCATTCTTCAAGTCTGAGTTTTTGTTGTGATCTGGCAGCACTGAATTGTTTAATTTTTTTATCCATACCAGTTTTAAGAATTTCCTAAGTTCTGAGGTTCAATTGTACACCAGAAGTGCTGTTGTTGTGTCCAGAATTCAATCAAAACTCCAATAAAATTAGTAATATTGTAATAGTTAGGTAAACCCAAGCACTTCTCCAGCACACTATAAAGTACAGTACATATGAATGGTGTAAGACTTTTACAATACAGTATTGTACTCACAATTCTCTCCAGCAAGGCATCATTGCCTTCCCTGATCATGTCAAACTGGTCAAGTAGTTTGTGATGAGACAGCCCCAACTTGATGTCCTGATGACTGAAGATGTTGCTAATTCTGTATAATAAAGGAAGAGAGGAATGGAGTTGTGCTTGAGCAAATACAATTTGTCTCCCCCAAATAAGCGTTGTTTGATCCACTACATCAGATACAAAAATAATGAAACCTGATTTCTATGTACACCCACTAAAAAATTATTCGGCACTCTTACGGCGTGATACAATATGACACGGGTGACAAATAATTTTTTAGTGGGTGTACAGTAATGTACAATCGTAACATACCTCACTTGCAGTGTGCTCCTGAATATTGCATAATTTTCATGTATTATCTATAAGTTAATTTTTTTAATGTGAGGAGCAGCAATCACTGTTATACAGCATTAACTATTCTAAATCACTTTTTATATAATTACCATTCCATTAATTATGAGAAACATAACATCACCATAATAAAACTACATACCCAAATTAACACGACAGTTCCATAATAAACAAATACAAAGGATACTCACAATGATGTAATGCTAGCATTAACCTGCTCCATTGTACGATGAACCCCTGCATAGTCCCGGTAATGGTGCCAACCCTGAAGTTCTGCACTCACTTTCTGACATCCTTGAACACTAGTCATAACTCTCTGCAATAGATGAAGTAAGAAACTGAAAAGTACTGTTGACTGGCGGTATTTCACCGTGAGTCGATCGTTGTGTAGCTATAAACATACCTAACCATATTTCTGTTGTGCATGGAAACTACAAACAAAAATAGAGGTAAAGATTCATTTTAGGTCTAACATGGAATTTCATATTTCTATTTATATAGGGAGAAAGAAAACAAAAACAAAACTATATTCCATTACGTTTCCAAAGCAAATTTATATTTCTCGAGTATTTTAACCGATAAGACCTCCCCAATTACCCAAAATATTGGTTGTTCACAGTTGGAAGTAAAGGAAAAATGTGGGGTAAAATACTAAAATGAAAACCAAACAAGCCTTTGAAAACCTCACCTAACTTGAAAAAATGTAAAAAATACGGTAATATCTGAGAACACCACTACCACCAGAAGGAGTTGTTAAATTTTATTAATTTTTTCCATATGTTCCAACCATTATAAAACAGGTGACATTCACTAAAGGAACCTACCTAACCTTACCTAACTTCCTAGCCAGGGGGTGGCCCCCGTCATATTAAACAGACAGTACTTGGCCAACCAGAGCACACTCACGGTAAAATAGCATTAGCAGGAGCTTAGCCGGTCATAAGAACATAAGAATGGAGGAAACTGCAGCGGGCCTATTGGCCCATACTGGGCAGTCCCGTTTACACGCAACCCCTATTGCTCATATAAGCATACAACCTATGTTTGAAGCTATTCAGCGTATTCGAGTTAATGATGATATTTGGTAACTTGTTCCATTCATCCACTACTCTGTTTCCGAACCAGTGTTTACCTATTTCACGCCGAAATCTAAATTTGTCTAATTTAAAACCATTGTTACGAGTTCGCTCCTGGTTGGACAGTTTGAGTACCTTTGTAATGTCCCCTTTGTTTAGCCCAGACTTCTACTTATACACCTCTATCAGGTCGCCCCTAGCTCTACGTCTCTCGAGGGAGTGCAAATTAAGATGCTTTAACCTGTCTCTATACTCAAGGTTCCTAATGCCCGGGATTAGTCTTGTCATTCTCCTCTGAATTCTTTCCAATGATTCTATATCCATTCTGTAATATGGTGACCAGAACTGAACTGCGTAATCCAGGTGTGGTCTCACAAGCAAGATACAGTTTTAGGATGACCTCGCTAGTCTTGTAACTAACACCTTTGTATGAACCCAAGTACTTTATTAGCCTTGTTACGAGCAAAAACACATTGTTTACTTGGCTTAAGGTTCCTACTTATCATTACTCCTAAATCTCTCTCGCAGTCGGATTTCTCTATGGCATCGTTGTTCATCTGGTATCTGGTTTCCCTGTTTACATCTCCTATACTGAGTACTTTACATTTGTCCACGTTGAATTCCATCTGCCATTTTTCAGACCATTCGAAAAATTTGTTTAGATCTTCCTGTAGTTTTGCGGAGTCCTCGTCAGATTTAATAACACGTCCTATTTTAGTGTCATCAGCAAATTAACTTATGTTGCTGTCTATGCCGATATCTATGTCGTTTATGTATATAATAAATAATAATGGTCCAAGCACTGAGCCTTGGGGAACTCCACTTGTGACGTTGCTCCAATGGCAAAATATCACTAAGAACATTAAATTCCAAATTTCAAAACTTATTTTCCCACTGTTTTCCATTATATAAGTACTGTATGGTATATTCTAAATTGAGAGGCATTCCTACTGACAAAATTCTTCAGTCAATTTATGATAGTAGCCAGGTTTTGATATTTCCATACAAAAATAAGTTTTTCCTAAGGCTCTTGTTGTGATTCGAACAAATCTAACCTTTGGTTCTGGTGCTAACAGTCCTACTCTAACCTAACCTAACCAAAACCTACTGTAGCTTCTATCCTAAATTAACCAAATCTTCTAAAATAACCACTCTAACACTTAACCTATCCCCCCCCCCCAAATAGTATTCGGTTGCTTAATCTTCAGGTGAAATAAATAGGGGTGGATATTCTTCCGGTAATTTAAAAATTTTCCTAAAATCCTGGTTTACACGAGTCTGAGTTCCTGAGTGTTAACCAGTCCTGGAGAATTACGTTTATTAAATATATATAAGATTACCAAAATTATATTCATCTAAATTGTGAATCCTTATCAATTTGGGGATATTCATGAGGTAAGCAGACATATACTTTCCATAAATATTTCCCCAAGGTTATGGTAACACTTGATGCACTATATACTACCAACAGTATTACCGTTTACTCTATAGCCATTAAATATTACCGTTTACTCTATAGCCATTAAATATTACCGTTTACTCTATTATATTTTAACCACTGAGCTTTGTTGGTTAAGGCACAATAACCAGATAAGATTCGTCTTCAATAGAGAGCCAAGTTTACCTTTTGTCATTGCATATACTAATAAATCCTTCATTAAAACCAGTTCTCCATATTTACTTACCTTCACATATTCAGTTAAAGTCCTATTTCCTATAAATGGAGGACTACCATTTGGTATATTAGAGTCCATGGTTAATACACGTGGACACACACCTCTCCCCTCCACTCACTGTTTGTTTACCACAGGAGATAAAAAAAACAAAGTTCTCATCTGATTAAAATTATCAGAATATTGTAATAATTAAAAAAAAAATTGCAGTTTGGTTTTTCTTAAACGAATAAAACATATTTCAGTCTCGTTTATGTGGTTTTCCAGCATTATTTCTTATGCCATCAGTTTAAGTCGAAGTTTATGCTAGTGTAATGTGTAGTACAGTATTAATTTGTAGATTTATTTTTTAATTTATCATTAGAGCCTTGTATAGATTATTTAGTTAAGTATTAATTACATCCAATGTGTGATGTTAATACGCGTATCTCTCAATATTATGTCATGAGTTCGAGTCCTGGATAGGTACAGACGTGGAGTAGTCAAGCTAGCGACAGCGCCAAAAATAGATCATATTGATGTATACGGTTGTTTCCATTGGCACTATTGCGTTATAGACAGCGTTAGCGTTATATATTTGCAGTACATTTCAGTCGGTCTCTGTAGCGATAGAAAACGGAAAACGGACGAGGGAATACCACACTGACGTGACGTCACTTGTTCCTGTCCCATACACATGCGCTCCTCACCTGGGTATCAGATAGTCTTGCCACAGCTATGCATTTCACAAATATGTAGGGGGAAATATGACCAAAAACAACTTCATTTTATACAGCATTAATCTGTAGTGTTCTTAGACACTTGGCAACTGTTTCATCAGTTCACTCAGTATATATATCCCAACAAAAATACCTATTTTTGTAATGCATTTATATAATACATTTAGAAACCTAGCAAGTGTTATTTAATGAGGTAATTAAGTATGCATCAGTCTTTATGTATCACTTTATTAGATCCATTTTTGACACGTTCTTAAATGAAGGTTCATGGTCTCAATAAAAGGCTTCTTTGGAATAAAAATTTTTGTGTCACTTATTATTTATCTTTGGGCAAATGACTTCTGTGTTCCTGCAGTGTTTCACCAAATCCTCCTCAACCAAGGCAAGAACATGTAAGAATTGTTGTCTGCTCAGACGAAAATATTCTTTAAATTTTTCTTCATCCAAGCTTAGCTCTTTTACCAAAGTATAGAAGGCTCCAAATTTGGACAGATTCAGTAGCATTTTATGTACCCTCCATCTAAGTTTCCTTGACCGCTTTCCCTTTGCATCACGCATGATCTTACACAAAACCAGGATAATGAATAATAAATTATCCTGTTCATATAAATAGCATCGTAGCTGCGATGCACTGGGAACCATCTTTCCTGTCCTGTTCCCACTGTGTAAGGCAGATTATGCAACTGCAAATGGAAACAGGGGTGTCCGATTTCCAAGGCAATGTAACACAAATGCATACTGCAAATGCAGATAAGGAATCCTAGCTTAACTTGTCTCTTAAGGCTGTACACAAGAGGAATGAGAATGACAAGATTAAGGCGTAAGCAAAAAGAATTCAGAATGTGGATCACGAGAGCTTCACTCCTCTGGTGTTCACAACCTCTGGCAGGATGAGACCAAGTGCAAAGTGCTTTTAGGCAAGATTGGCCAAGGTGTTATCTGAACAGAAGCAGCAGCCCAGAAGGCACGTTGCAGTATGGTTGAGATGTCCTCTCTGCATTGCTTTACCTCAGGGGAACGAGATCTTTGGCCCCAGAGCAAACACCAGTCACTGAATGCCACATAGATCTGCGACTTAACTAACTCAGCTAGGATTACTTGTAAGCCCGGACCTTCGGCTTAGAAAACAGTGCGTTAATGTTTGAAATTAGGCAAACAGAGTACAGCTGCTCCTCGACTTACGACGGGGTTAGGGACCCAAATCCAGGTCGTAAGTCAAATTGGTCATGCTTAAATAATAAATAGAAAATCTAAAATGGGTCTCTTTTTCTTCTCAGCACCACAAAACTCTCACTTTTAAGCTTGCCAGCCATTTTAAAGTGAATAACAAATTATTTTTTGTCAGTACAGTGCACAGCGCAATCACTAACACCGTCACTTAAAAATACGTAATTTGACAAAATTTCGGGACAAATGAGGTGGTCGTATGTCCGGGTGGTCGTAAGTTGAGGAGTAGCTGTATTAGGTTTTATATCTCGAAGTGTAAATAATAAGAGTGTGGAGGTCATATTGCAATTATATCTTGCGCTAGTCAGGCCGCACCTCGATTATGCTGTTCAGTTCTGGTGCCCTTATTATAGAATGGATATCAATTCACTGGAGTCAGTGCAGCGAAGAATGACGAAAATGATTCCGGGACTTAGAAACCTTCCATATCAAGATAGATTAAAGAAACTAACTTGCATTCCCTAGAAAGACGAAGAGTGCGGGGAGATATGATAGAAGTATTTAAGTGGGTGAAAGGAATCAATAAAGGAGATATAGATAAAGTTCTTATAATATCCGAGCAGGATAGGACTCGTAGCAACGGATTTAAGTTGGATAAGTTTAGATTTAGGAGGGAGATAGGAAGAAACTGGTTCACAAATAGGGTGGTGGACGAGTGGAACAAGCTTAGCAGCTTTGTAGTAAGTGCTGGGATGCTGGAAAGTTTTAAGAGGAGGCTAGATAGATTCATGGACGATAGTGAGTGGTAGTAACTCTCGACATGAGCTGCCATGCACAGGCCAACTGGCCTATTGCAGACCCCTTATTTTCTTATGAAAGTGTGGCTATTGGTGCTGCTTCTGTTCGGACTGCACCTCCGCGAGTCTAGCCTACTAACTACTACAGTACTACTAACTACCTGCTACTGCTAATACTATCTAGTAGTGTACTACTAAATACCTACTACTAGTACTACCACTACTACTACAGTACTACTAACTACCTACTACTGTACTACTACTACTACTGCTGTGTAGGTGTGATAAAAGACTGTTCTGATGCTGTGACCCAGGACCTAGGAAACTGAAAAGTCCTTAAAATCGATTTTGTGTTGGTCTGAAGGCTCCTGGATTTGTGGATTCTTACGATGGGCTTTGGGACCTCAAAAAGCCATCACTAAGTTATCGATCGTATATTGATATTAATACAGTAACTTATGGGGGAAAATAGGTTCTGTTTCTGAGCCCCTAAAGAACCCAAACAAGTTTTATATCCTACTGCTATAATTATTAAATAATGTCTAAATAACTCAAATAATTTATAGACATAAAATCAATAAAAAAATAAAATAAAAATAATTAACCTTACACGTACATGTTAGTCCATGGACCAGATATCGACCCCCCATGTTACTTGGGTTATTTGAGCCATGTTTTTTCAGGACAAGTATCTGCTTGTCTGCCAGACATATTCCTCTGAATTAAGAAGTAGGCTCATGTTATGTAAGAGCAACATAACATTCAAATTTTTACACCTTGACAGCTGAAAACATTGACAGACATTAAAAAACTGTCTTGTTCTATTATGCTAAAATAAAAACTAAACATGTTTCACATTAGGCAATTTTTACGAATTTCATTCAGTGGAAATATTCTCAGTATCAAAAGACCAGGTATGATTTTACTTGGTTGAGACTGCAGAAAAAAGTCACAAAATCTAGTCATCATGCTCTAGGATGCAGTTCATGAGATTAAAAATTTCTGGGTCTTCTTCATCCTCCTCTGGGGCCTCCATCAACACATCTATCAGCTCATGTGGCACCTGTCCCCTTAAACTCCAATTTTCCTTTTGCAAGTTCCCAGCCACGAGCCTTTGGTGCAGGAGTGGCTTGGGTTCATTTGGCTGCCTGATTCTATATAAGAACTTGGTAATTAGCCCTTTTGATGTGCATTTTCAGGGGATTCCTGCAAGGGGGAAGGTGGCTCATGTACACTCCACTGCAACTTGTCAACAGTGCTCTGTGTTTGCTATTAAATAGTTCCAAGAATTTCTCGTGCCTCAGTTTGTTGATGTCCTTCGTTGATAATCCTCCACAGAGAAGTCACGTAAATTGTTCAAGTCCAGCAAACACAATACCATCAACCCATGTAGAACTGGTCAGATTTTTTTTAGTAGTATATAACTTGAAAGGTGTACTGTTGAGGTGACAGAGGATGATTTTTGGCAGACAACCTGAATTCAATTGCTAAGGTGTATAGGAATCACCATCCCATAAAATCCCCAGGGAGGAGGGGGATCTAAGGGCTGGCCCAATGACTATGTGTGTGTGTGTGTACTTGGCAAGTCACCAAGTTAGATGTCACTGTAGCTACATCGCCTTACCTCTCCTTCTACCAGGCATAGTGGTAAATGGTGTTAATCTTTTTTCCATCGTATAACTGATTAAGCGCACATTGATCCATTGTGCAGTATAATGATCATTGCCTGTACAGTACTATGAACTGATCTCACCCCCATAAAAAAAATAATAATAAAGGAGATAAATTTCTGAAAGGGAAAAATGAAATATCAATTTATGTATAATGAGCTTTATTTGGAACAATTTATGATAATGATTTTTTCAACGGAGTAGAATAAATTGTCGTGTAACAAATATTTACAACTGACCATATATATGTACATATGCCCAAAGCGCGCGTTAAAAAATGTCAACACATGGATACATTTGAAGATAAAACACGGAAAATTAACAATAGACAGTAATGATCATGAGACACTCCAGTTAACTAGCAGTTAATATAAAACAATAAGAGGTATAAGGAGCTTGGAAACACGAGTTAGGAAAAAAACTATCAATTCTTATTGGCAATTATTAAATTCTAGACTGATGAAAAAAATACACTCATTATCTGCTACTCTGAAAAATACATACAATGACAGGAAGCCAGTCTATTAGAATTACTTAATAAATCACAAAAAAGTATTGAAGATTGAGGTGAATAGGGGCAGGGAAAGTTTGGTTTAGCTCAGTTTGTTAACAGTTGTATAAAATGCACGTGATAAGGAATGAGACTCCATGAGACTGTAAGGATGATGAAAGCAAATATAAAAAAATTATGAAAAAAAGACTTGATGAGGACTATGTACAGTTAAAATAGATACAGTAGTGTGAAGGGGTAACGGAAAACATTGCAAATGATGTCCATAATTTTTTTTTGTTATGGGGCTCCCAAAACTGGGGTAAAAACAGTTGCGAAGTTGAAAGTTGCATCAATTACCACAGAACAAGCATACGCAAAGTACAATTTCATCACATTTTATAGGGGTGGATTCAAAATTAGAAAATGAGGCAGCATTTGGTTATAGGTATGTAAAACATACCATAGATGCGTTATCCTCCAGGAGTCTGGAGGCATAGCATCATCAAAAATATAATATTTTTGACTTGCGAGTCATTTTCAGCCACATGATGGCATTTTTCTTTTACTTCTTGCAATAATTTATGCCCACTCAATGCTATAATTGTGAGATGGTGTCAGCTGCAGTTCCCCAGCTTCCTGAGCTCATATTTCCTCTACTTAATCATACCACCCCAAATCTTTGCTGTTAAATCTAAATCACTAGTAACTTAGAAAGATTATCAGATGTGGAGTGCCTGAGAAAGCCACACTACAGTGGGCAGATGAGAAGAAGGGTTGAGCGGGGTCTTACGTCCACTTTCATTGCTATCTTGAAATTATATTATTATGACGACTAAATATCCACTCACGGCAATGAAAATACATTTTTCACGGATAATCACATATCATGCGATTTAAATCATAACCATATGCCTGTAAGTGACTGTGCAGTATTGTATATAAGTGCCACTTATTATGGCGACGCATGTACTGTAAGTTAGTTTATTCCTGCTCAAGAGCTCCTGTGTCATGAAGGAAAACCACTGCAGATTGTGAATTGCAGACTAGTATTAAAAAATTTTGTGACTCAGTTTCTTTAAAAGTATGGTTGTAAACACAACAACCCCCATCAACTGATAAGGGTGATTAAAATTCTGGGTGTAAGTCTTTGGTGTTGCTGACACTACACTCTATCATCTTTCACTTCTCCATATGTAAAGTAAGGCACCCATTCTGCTGCTGGGTTGCCTAAGGTGCTTTACCAAAGGCTGGCTGTGGGACTTTATCTCATGACCATTGAGTCAGTGGCTGCTGCACCCCAACTTTTATGTAAATTAATTTTTACAAACATGAAATCACCTTAATGCAAACAAGGATTAATCTATCACACATAAGTAATACAAAGAAATGAAGTGGTATATAAGATGAATTTTGCTAGAAGGATGTGGCAGTTAAACTAATGTTGAGGTTAAAGTGTTCAGAAGGCCCCGCAGCAGCATCAACACCGGGGATGTACAGTGAAGTTCACACACACAATCAGAGTAACTAGGACTGGTAAGAATTGTTTATGAATCTCAGTATGACGCACGAAGACTGTGACTGTCATTAACAAGTGCTGAATTTGACTGAGATATGAAAGAGATTTTGTGTTTGACTACAATCTGACATTTGACTGTGATTTGCTGACGAAAGAACATCATTACAACACAAACATAGGACTTTTTTTGTCTCATATTTTCACTCATCATTTTTTGGCATCAACTATGCAATTATGCATATAAACTTGTACATATGAATATGAAGTCTAGATATGTTCTTTAAATGTAAAAATATGTGAACATGGGCGAATTTGTAAAAAGTGCACGTAAAGTTAACAAGATAGATATTTCTTCCGAAAAATGGAAGTTTGACAATGCTGCACTTGGACCATCCACATTCCTCATATACAGAAAGTTGCGATATAGGAATGGATTGCATTCCATACCACCAGACCTGTCCACTACCACTCACATCACAGAAACACATGGTGGATGTGATTATCTCCTCTTCCACTTCTATTATTAGTTTACTTACTCAAAAACATAATTTGTAAGTGGACAGGATTTCTACTGGCTTTATATAACCATTACGCTTATACCAGTATTTAACTCTTTTTCAAAATAACTTACATAAATGAGATTGTCCTGTATTGCCAGACAGTGCATATTCAAAATACTGTATTGTAGAATAAAATTTAAGCAAATAAATCACTCTACTATAATATTGTACATTTAAAAAAGATTACAACTAGTTGTATACAAAGAACTTCAAGGAAACTGGCAGTTTTGAAGTCTACAAGATTTTCAGTTGTTCAACATAATGTGCCTATCTCAGCTGGAAGTGCCCCTGATGAGATGTGTTCAAGGTATGGTGACACTGAGCTGTGATATGGGATTGTCATGCATAATTCTGCCTGCATTACAGGTGAAAGATGCATGTACAGACATCCCTTAGGTCAATATGGTTGCTGACTCAACATAAAATATGATGTGAAAATTGTCTGGCTAGTTTTGAAAAGATGCGGATCTAACCAAAAATTGCATCTGGCAAATCAGTGTCTGTGCAAGCAGTTTCCACAGATCCAGATGTCAGATGTGAATATTTGCTGATCCATTAATTGATAGAAGATGAAACATGAATTACAGTACAATACTGTACCCTTATAAAGTATTTTGAATTTACTATACAGTACTTAATTGGTTTCTGTACAGGACTTCTTTTAATTGTGTATGTAACAAAAATCTGAAACTATTTCTTAACTACAGTAATCAAATATGTCAGGGTGCTTTAACCTACTCATTACCTTGTCAAATGTAACCTAATACTGGAATACCTGCTAAACAAACATTTGTGAAGTTATTGCTATCCTGACAGATGCAAACAACTACTGTACTGGCATTGTTTAATTTCATACTTGCCTTATGCCAGCATAAGTTGTAAAATACAGAAACATATATTTGTTTTCTGAATGGAGGTCTATATCACTGTCTGATATTCAAGCTTATGACTAGACACTTGTAATAAGATAAAACAGTAGCCTGCATAACAAAAATGCATCACCATTGGAATTACCCTCATGACAGCTATTGCAGTATCTAAAGGTCATAAACCTAGTGATTTTGTCTTAATACTGAAGTCAAAAATTATAAGACTGAGCATCAGTCAAGGTGTGAGAGGAGAGACAGTAGCACCATCTGCCTTCAGACTAGTTTTGAGACAGTATGAAATTGCTCATCCTGTAGAAAAAAAATTACAAGATCCAGCAATGTAACCCTACTGACTCGATTTTGATTATCTAGTCACTCGCATTGCTGCCTGTTCACTATTTGATTTTGAGCAGCTGGATGCACTGACTTCCCTTTGGAAATGGCAGCAGCAGATGTACCAGAAATTAAATATCTTACAGGTATGTGTATGAGCCAATTGTTCCATCAAAATTAAACAATCAATTTTTTTTCAAGAAATACACTTTTTTCCCCCTACAGAATTGGTGCAATTAGCCATTCTGCCACTTGTTACCTGGGAAGGTACATCCAAAGGCAGTTGGTAGATATCAACAATAACCACGAGCCTGCCTCTCACCCCTGAGTGCTCAGCTGTTCATAATGTCATATGAAAGTTTATCACCGCTCAAGATCCAAGAGAGTATTAATACAAGTCCATCTAACCTGCAAAATATCTGGAGCTGTTTTTTCTAATAAAAGCACCTTTTTTCTTCAAATATGGGCAACTGAAAGAGTTACTAGCTGACTAACATCTAGGAAGACTAGAGTGAACAGTGGGTCTTTAGCTACCACGGTCTTTAATTAGTCAAGATGATGGTACAGTGCCTCTTGCTGAAGATATTACTTAAAAATAAAACACTGTTGGCATTTAGTCTGTAACTCTATTTACAGTTCTTCAGACCTATTATACCTTCTGTTACTATTCATAATCACTGACCAACAACAATACAGTAATTACACAATTGCCATGAATGCAAATTAAACACATCAAACTGTTCAGTTGAGCTTTGCTACTTTCTTCTTGATATTTTGGAAGGGATCTCCACTGAAATCTCTCTTCATGACTAAAATGTCTGATGAGAAAACATGGGGGATTTTTTTTTGAAAACCTTCACAAGTCCAAGAACAAAAATTAGCCAAATCTAACCTAACCCAAAAATCTCTAGATTTTTGGGTAACTTTACTTAGTTTTGGTTGACTCATGTGGATTTCTTCACAAATGATTTTCATTCTTATGCTTATAGCAATGGTAAAGTATAGTACAGTATAGTATATATAGTATTTACTTAAGAGAGAACAATGTATGTCCTTCAGTGGTGGGTACAGTACTGTATAATTATTTTTGTTGTGGAAGTGATCTCACCAATGAGCGAAGCAGTCAATACCATATCTGAGTTTTTAATGTCATAATTTTTCAGAATAATTTTGGCTATCACAGGTGTTACTGATTGGCTCTTTATATATTTGCAGGATGAAGCAGCCCATTGCACCCCATATTTGAATCTGCACCTCTTCTGAGACCCTAATTTGACACTAAATAGTGCATTTTTCAATAATAAATTACATTCTTGTTATTTTATTGACTACAGTATTTGTATTAAAGATAGGTTGTTCATTACCTTGTGAATAGACTATATTACCCTTGGAAATCTACTTTACATATTTTTGTCTTTCCATGGATCACTTCCTGAGAAATTATAGATGTACACACAATGATGCTTGATATGATGTTGTCCAAGAAGAGTTGCTAGTGATCAACAGCTTCATATTTAATAGTGATTAAAGAAACTAATCATTTGGCACTTTTTTAAATTGTGACAAAATATTTACCTGTCATACAAAATGATAATAGGAAAATCTATTAGGTTTTCATACCAGGAGAATCAGATTATGTATACAAACTGCAGCAGCAGACTGTGACAATAAATTATTTATAGAGCTTACGCAGCCAGGTTCCCCAGCTATTTAATGTAAGAGCTCACACAGCTGGGTATCCTTAATAAAAAAAAGTTTGTACTGTATAGGGTATTTATGGAATTGTCAGATTAGATTAGGTTGAATTGCAAATGGAAATCACAATATTCAGCAATACCTGGGGGTGGACATGAGCTATTCTTGAGGTACGGAAATATTTTTCTTGTAATGTACTGTACCGTATATGAAACATCTGAAATAGTTAATATAAACAGGGATGATAAAGTAATGTAATAGCATTATTTCCACTGAGAGGGAACTTGCAATAATTAGTACGAAATATTTTCAATTTAGCAATATTAATTAAAGTACTGTATACTAAACTATACCATTACCATTATTTCATTATTTTTCTCAACTTTCATCCAATACTAAGTTCTGTATAGAATACTACCATCACCTTTACTATTATTATCATTATTTTGCTGGCCTACTGGATTCACTCTGCAATAAAAACATCATGAAATGAAGTCACAGAGCTGAACGTATACTTAATAAGATGGGGATTTTCTGTCCTGAGGGCATATTATCCATAGAATATAAATAGTAATAAGTTTAATTTGCTTTCATTACAGTGTGTCTTAAACTCAGTAATATCTACAGCCATCATCCTTGTAATCTAAAACTGCTACAAAAGCTCTATGATTGTTTTAGTGGCGTTATAATATCTTGATGCTAATTTGCTTATCTATAAGCATAGGATTTCTATATTTAATTATTGCCTAAAGGAATTATAATTCTAGATAAGTCTTCACAAGGAACAAGACTTAATTGAAAATGATTGATAACCTTCATAATTTGTAGCCACATTACATGGTGAATCTCCTATAGCAGCTACCTCATTATAGCAGAATGATTAAATACCCTGAATTCTAACTTTCCTACCTACCATAAGATATTGCTGAAAACTATTCAAGTCATTGGAAAGGTCAAGTTTCTGTGACGTTCTACAACTTTAGGCTTCGAGGGAAACACTATAATCCATTGCCACTCACCTACAGCTGAAGGTGTTTCTTTTTAAAGCAGCAGCGAGATATTCTGTTAATTAATGTAACCTCGCATTACCATCTAGGCTCCCGCATCAACTACCAGCAGGCACATAATTCTTAACTCTAGAGATCCATGACGTCCTCACCCCTTACATGTGACCTGACGAATAAATATTGACGTTCACATATTGTCAGTCTTCACGTCCAAAGTGGCCCGCTATCCGCTGCATTTCATATCAATGGGCACTACGCCATCAACCAAGTTCTACCTAGGCCGAAAACTTGTAATTGCTATTGAATATTTTTCAGGCTCACCTTAATACCGTGATGTAGCGGCATCTCTCATTGTAAAATGTTGTATACATACTGATCTTTCTGACTGATTGCAGGAAATCAACTGTTGAGAGTGTTGCTTTCCTCATTTCCTGTTGGTCTCCAACAGTATTTGATTATGTGACTGTATTTCTGAATATTACCTAAGATAGGGGACAGAAATTAAGTGTCACCGTAATCTCCCTAGCAGTGATAAAACCTCCCTTGTAATTACTTACCTCTGCCTTAAATCTTCCCTATTGGTAACAGCACTGCTTTACATCATAACTTTTCCCAGCAATGCTAATTCACATTTAATAGTAATTATTTCTCTTTTATATCATCACAATTTCCCCAGCGGTGATAGCACTCGTTATGAACGCTAACATTACCGACCTCGAGCATTACAACATGGCGAGCCGGATCATTCCCCCCGAAGCCCCAGGAACACCATCGAATTCTAACACCGTTTGCAGAAACTGTTTACCCTGAAGTTTTAGGACCAGTAGAGATAGATCGTGAAGGCTATAGTCAGTATGGGCAACTGTCGTCTCATGTGTATCTACATTAAAGTATCGTTGTCTCAACTTCTAACCGCACAGATAAGTCCGGTAACAAGCGTACACAAAAGACGAAGCTGGACAGACCTGGTAAATTGATAACGAGAACTGACACCGTTCTACATTCTTTCTTAATTTGGGCCAATACTTGTTAATAATCTTAATGAAATTCACGCATGCAGTCTGACTCTTGTTTCACAGGATAAAAAATGTTCATATTCTTATGAATTTTGGTGTGGCTGTGCTTGGTGCGTTGGTTGGAGAAAGAGAGAGATAGGTCAGAGCGTTCAACACATGGCCTACTCCAAGGGCCTGTCGTCACTTAAACAGCTCCCAAATATTGCTCTTAATTGGTATAACAAGCGATCATGTTAAACACAAACAAGAATCATTTATGACATGCACACTGTTCTTGTAAGCGGCCCTTGTTAACACAGAGAGTTGTATATCACGGAATATCTGAGTACATGGAATTTCTTATCAATAAAGATTTTCGTGGCAATATGAATAAGAAAATTAAGAGATGGTTAATTTATTTTAGAGTACTTATAAAATCCTTAAAAGAATTCATAGTGAAACATTTAGATATATTTATATATGTATATATCTTTTTACAAGTTAATTCTTAAGTAAGCGTAAGTCGAGATCACTCACGCTCACTCCAGACTATGGTATTTTTAATATTTGAGCCCCTAAGCGAGCAGTTAACAGAACGATATTGTGCTTATAGTAATGCCTTGTCATCACTACAACAGTGGCGACGCTTCAGCAGATGCAACATAACGCTTGAGCCATACCCGAGGTTCTGGTGAGGGGTTGGTGGGACGAACATAAGTTACAACAACGCTCCTACCCTTATGAGGTATGGCACTTCCATTCACTAAACTTAATGGCCGAGTTCCCTTAATTTCTACATCATAAATATGAGTCACTGTAACCAACACATTCCATGCACTATTATTGTTTGTTTAGGACACAAGGGAAGCTTGCCAAGATGCAACGACCATATGTCAACAGAGATGTGGTAATACTGATACTGATAATGTTTAATGTTCGACACTTCGAATTTTCGGCTTCTCGAAAGTTTTGAGCATTTATGTATTATGCATGTTGAGTGGTACATCACCGTCACCCATGCAATAGCGTGTTGAGCTCAGTGAGTTCATATTACGTCCACAGGTCACATAACATAAACTAGACCAAACGTATAATTTATGTTCTCTTGACTTAGAATAACGACGTTTACCACTTCACTCACAATCACGAGGGTAATGACTCCCGTGACTGGCACATAACGAAGAAGCCATTACTAAGATCTTGCATCATGAGGATCCTGTAGTGCTCTTCTTCTGGCTCCTTTTTCAGAGAGTTCCTACTTCTTGATTGAAGATGATCTTGGTTGTAGTCGTTTACGCAACCTCGTTTCCCTGGAGGGAGTTCCTCCTCCAAGGTCGCAGCAGCCACGTCTTGAAGGAACTACAGCCCCTCGAACACCTTCAGGGACTCCGTAATCACTTCATCCTGTAAATAAAGATGTTCAATAAGCACAAGTATGAAGTGATATAGTTTACAGGTAGGTTTGTTAAATTTAAACCACCAAAATGTGATGAAATTTTTGACTCGTTATGTTACTTAATTTTCTTGTTATGTGACTCGTCCCCCGAGTCCAGAGGAAGTGAGATGTAACAATGCTAACGGAGGGCTTCTCATTTTTATACAATCAATACTTGGGTTTCAACATGACTCTAAACCAATAAATACTGCTGCCACTTCACGTAAAGGAAGGCAGACATCACTATACAGGTAGCTGGGAACGCTATTACCTTGCATAGACATAAAAAAAAGTCCTTTTCCCTCTCAAGTATCATATTGTCCAGACTGAGATTGTCTCTCAATGGTTAACGAAACAACCAACTAGACGCCGCCATTCCGCCAGTATATACCAGTTGTCCATGTATAGCCTATGGCAATAACGGACCGGTGCAGTGTTCTACCAGATCTGGTTTTGTCTGAGAGGCATCGCATGTCAGACAAATACTTAGGCCAAAGTTATCAGGGTGGAACCGTCTGGTCATGTCATCCGTTTATTTCATCCACTTACCTCATCTAGTGCCGTCTTTCTCTCGTTTTCTGGCGGAAATAAATTTTACGTAAAAAGACAAGAATTTATTTTATATGGAGTCCTAGACTTTACGTGAAATACAAGTTATATGTGAACTATGAGAGGGACACAGCACATGAGGGTATTCAGTATACCTGTAGTAGTAGACTGAGAGAAAACTCATGGGGAACCAACTACCATCACCATGACATAATAAATGATTAAATGTAAATCAGAATCGAGAAAAAAATTTGTAATGTAAAAATTGCTCATTGTACAAAGGTTAACTTATGCAGTGCAAGATAAACAAAAAGTCAGGTTCTTCAGTGATATCTCAACACTGGAACTCTCAGCCACACATTTTTTCCTACAACAAATATCACGTGTCTCATCTCTTTCTGTGCTCTTTAACAATAAAATTACTTTTTTGACTTTGCTGTTAAAAATGATTTAAAAAAAGGATATGATTGTGTCGCCATGTCCTCACTCTTCCATCTCAGCGACATGAGACAGACATGCCAAGATTAACTCTTTGTCCAACTCGCCGGGGAAGCATTTCCAACAAGTAACATTTTTTCTAAAGCCGCATTGACAGCTGAGCGCATCTGGTTATTGTTAAGAAAAAAGTCATTGTTTCGTCGTCTCACAATACAAGTGAAAGCCGTAGTCGATACCAAGACCGTCTCATTGGCGTCCCTGGAGGATTAGGGTGAACAAAGCGGTGGTGGCTGATTGGTCGCCCCTGATGAAGACTTACGTAGCGGGAGATGAAGTGTGTAAAATTAGTCATTACAAATACACTAACATTCTATCCCCACTTTACAAATATAATTAAGGCGTATACATAAATTGTGTATATTGTCACATTAATAAATGGGCATGTGCATGATGACAGTGTTTTTCTTTGACTAAAAATGGATACAATGGAATAGAAAAAACATCACTTGTGAAATAGGAGTGGAACCTAACACAACCTAACCAAATCTTAACTCATCTTAATTTAATCTAACCTAACCTAACCAAACAAAATCAAACCAAACCAAATCTAACTTAATTTATTGTGACCAAATCTATCTTATCTCAATCTAATCTAATCTAACCTAACCTTACCTACCTAACTTAACATATCCTAATATAACCTAACGAAAGCAATATATTGTACTAGGGTTCCTATGAAATCTGAAACCCATCTATTCTTATAATTATTTTGCTAATAATTTGTAACGTAAAATTAAAATTTACAAAAGTTAACTAAAGTTCGGGTATGTGAACATTTTGTTACTAAATTTTCTATAGCTATGGTTAATTTCTTTAATATAACTGTCATTAATTAACTACATTATTATTATTATTATTACCAAACAAATCTGGAGAATTTTATCTTCGCAATCAATATTTTAAACAATTCTAAGACACGTTTCTTCTATGACGTTTCCCTCGCAAATGACCTTCATTATTTGTATTTTTATTGTCATTATTAACCCTTTAATTAAAGTGATATTCGGTTGGTCTCTTTTATACTACGGTAACACTTTTAAACTCATTCAAAGTCATTTAAGTCCCGCATTTAAACTCATTCATGAAACTGTTTATTTAACTCCATTTTCTATGTTGTGATAAGAGAAAATTGAATATGTATATGGGAGGACTTTTTTTTTTTTAATAATGGTTTTAAGATGGAGGAATTATTTTACATTAGTGTACTTTATTTTATTTTATCCTCTTCGCCACTGATTGCCCAGTTAGCCGCTTAGGAGGTCCGCCACATCTCTGCTAGGCACTGTGGGCATGTACTAATTCTCTTTTACGCACTGTTGGCAACTCAGGGGGACTAAGCGAGAAGGAGAGCGGATGTTTAAACTGGAAAAAAATGTTGACGTGCTGGACAAATTCTATTGGTTCTGAGTTTTTAATATGTTATGTGCCTCTGTGGTAGACCAATTAGAGGGGAGGAAAGCTGACGACTTCAGTGTGATTCTGTGCGAATAATGGAAGCGTATGATTGGATGTCAGCGATCAAAACATCTTGTGATGGACCAATAAGAAAGGCGGAGAAAGGCGATTTATAGTGTAGTGGATTTCTCCCCTACAAACGCTGTTTGTCGCTGAGTAGCCGACCCCGCGAATTCCCCAGTGTATGCCTCGTGGTCTGGGTCAACCAGCGCCGCCATACATCACGGAGGTCAACTACTAAGCCACGCCTAACCCTGCTATTTAAGACCTGACCTCGTGGTGACCTCTCTCTTCTTCTAGCTACAGCCGCAGCAAGCAACACCACCTCCTCCGCCGCTGCCTGGCGGCCTCGCCCTGCCGGCGAGATGGCGACCCACAAGCTGTCCTCCCCTGAGCACCCTCACCAACCAGCTCTCTACATCACGCTTGTAACCACGCTGCCACTTCCCAGCACCAAGCTGCATTGTACATCCAATACAATATGTATACAGTGAGCACATTGTGAGTTTCCTTTCTCCATCCCATCCTGAGTGTGAACCCAAACATCACGTACCCCACCCACAATAGATTGTTTACATGGCGAACCAACAGCGATAATGAAGAGAGCCAATTAGATGTTAGTATATACAGCGTTATGTGATGGACCAATAAACGCCAACCATACGTATAACAATGCACGTACAGTACATCTAACATGCATGTGAATCTAACAGACATAAACTCGTACACAGACAGATAGACACACACAAAACTATCTAATTAAACACACAAACTCAAATAATTTCCTCTCTTTCTCTCACACACACAGCAATAACAACACCAAAGGGGCCACCTCTACAAACACATACTGTACACCGCAGGGGTCGCTGGCCACACACGGATCATGAGAGTGGAAAGACACGTTGTTCACCCTGAAGCCTAGAATGGTGCCACTCCTATGGTTGCCCCTCCCGCCCACACTATATTTCTACCCTCAATATTATGAGTCACAGGAACACACGTCTTATCCTCAGCACTGTCTCAACATGAACATCACATTTCTCACACCGAAGGATAAACTTAAGTGGTACCAGGATAATAAATACAGTCGATGAACACCGCCCCCCGCAGGCCATGAACAAACTGTGTACAGTGAGTATAATACAAGTATATAACTACACAATTTAGTTTTGCCATATTCTTAGCTCAATAAGTGCTCGAGATATCGCCCGGAGAGGCAAGAAAACGAACAAACTACCGAGTACTCGTTCCTTTTACGTGTTTCGCGGGGCACATGAAGACGGAATGGAAATGATGGGGGGGGTCAGTGTCCATGAAGGGTGGTCGAGAAGTATTTATGAAGTACGTCAGTGTAACCAAAAACTAAGAGTAGCTTTACAACAATAATCTTGTGCCCGGAAGAGACTCACACACGATGCCTGGATGATATATCGGTAAGAAGCAAAATATTATCTCAGTTTAAAATGAGTCATTGGTCTAATTTGTACTTAAGTTTCAGCCCAGCCGTCGTCAAACATTGGTATGCGGGGTGATGGTCCTGGAGGCGGTTGTGCGGGGGTTGATAATAAGAAGTAAAAGTGAGTCCGAAAGGCGTGACGGTCCTGTAGGGATAGTATGGATGAAACACAATCTATACCAAGTCTTCGGTGAATAAGGAAGCAGTGTGGCCGATGCTGCACTCCACCGCCTCCACTTTCCCAACAGTTAAGCAAGGGGGATGCCTCGAGATCGAACCAGCAATTAAGAGAGGAGACGAACGCTGTAGCCAGTTAGCCGCTGTACACATAAGGGTTGATAATAAGAATGATAAAAAAAAAAACTCCCCACATACTGTTATCATCTACCAATGCAAAATCATTGTAATAAGTCAAGTGGAGAGAAAAAAAAAAAATGTTGACAGGTACAAGTGTTGGTGACTCGCACCTTAGAGACTCTGTTGAGGTCAAACTGCGTCAGTGTGGGGTGCGGGCCTCACACTCAAGCGGAGAAGAGGTTCATGTTCATGCGGGAGATGAGGAGGTTTAAGCCGTACAGGATGCCGCCCGTGATGACCAGCGCCAAGGCGAAACACAGGACTTTAGGTAGCATATCCTGCTCTTCCTTGCCTGGCGCGCAGTACTCTTCGTTGTCGTTAGGGGTAACCGTACGTGCGGTCGTCTCTCCCAGTAACCCATTAATCGAACAAATTCTCGCTCGTCTGTCTCAGACTCGGTCAATTCTGTCTCATAAGTCTCTGTTCGCGTCTCACAATCAAAAGACACATTTTTGGTGGCGCGGTAGTTGGCGCGGCGGGCATGGTCTGACATGGGGCCTGAACGCCGCTGCTGGATGTTAGAGGGCGTGACGCTAAGGGGTCGCGGGCACCCGTGTTGGTCACGGAGAGGCGGCTGCTGCGACACAACTACAGGCGTGAAGGTCAGGCTGTTGGATTTGAGCATGGCCACCCGGGTGTTCTGTGCCCCTCCCTCTACCACCACCCTCTCCTCCTCTTCCTCGTCATTGGGATCGCCAGACTGATCTCGTCAGTATTGATGCTTAGAATGCTGCTCGGTCTGGAGTCGTTATTTTCACTGCAGAGGCTGGTAGTTCTGCTGAAGGACTTGCTCGGCTTGGCTGGGTTTTCAGTCTTATCTAGGGCGGCGCTTGTGCTTGTGCTGGACTTCAGGGGGCCATTGTTGGCCTTGCGAGTGTTGGCTCGGGAGATGGCGGCCCATAGGTGGCCACACTCCCGTTACTAGTGGCATGGCACAAGCTGGAGAGGGACCCCGTAGAATGGTTGAGCTCAGCGGTGATGAGGTGGTTGGTGACGCCGGCGGGAGAAGACAGCGGAGTGCTCTGTACCAAGGGGGATTTAGGTCGTCCACGATTGGAGTGGGTGGGCGACTGGTCGTCCTCGGAGACCTGGTCGCCCTTGAGGGGGTAAACCTCGCCCGTGTCAGCCAGAGCCACGTGGTGGACAGTGCTGAGGTTGACCTTGGCCCCCCTGGGTGGCTTGTAGGTGACCACCGTGTCTCGGGGCACCACTGCGGCCATCAACATGGCGCCACCCCCAGTACGGTTGCTCTTACCTGCATCTTGCCATCCTAGTCTATCCCATCACACCCATGCCTACCCTCGCCTGAGGCTAAGTATTACTATTATCACACTATAACATTCTTAGAGCTGAACTATTCCACTTCCACACACTTTTTCAGCAAAGTTTATCTGCTAAGCTATTTTACTTCTGTGAGACACTCTCAGCAATGTCTGGCCATGCAGTCAACGTCAGACCTTTGTTATTTATGCAACATTTCGACATCAGGATTCGAAAGAGCAAAAATATAAATGAGAGAGCGGGAGCGTCACCACCACCACCACCACTGGAGGAGAACTGACCACTAAGCCTCCCACATACCACCACCACCTAGGCCCCGCTGCCCCCACGATAACCTTCCAAATCCCTCAGGTTTAATGAAAACGCGAGTCGTATATTCTGCTAACTACCACATTAAATACAGTCAGCGTTATAATATGAACGAAGGAATGTACAGTATGAGTAACGTTTGATGAGTACGGAAGCCTTGCCACTTTATCGGTGTATAATGTCTTCAAGAGCGGTTTGTGGTAGGTACAAGAACTTGGTCCTCACACACCGATGTTACGATTTTCTCTTGTCTATTGTCTCTTTTCTGTGTGTGTGTGTGTGTGGTGTGTGGTGTGTGTGTGTGTGTGTGTGTGTGTGTGTGTGTGTGTGTGTGTGTATCCTTTCTTATTTGTAGTGGATTAATTTAGGTTTCTTGAAGTAATTATTCAACCAGGCTCCACCCATCTAACATTACAACGACTCAGCATGATCAGATTTACACAAAATACTTAGTACTTTTATACATCTAAGTAAAGAATCGTACAGGAGGTAAACAGAAGAAATATGTATAGGGATAAAGATAATAAAAGGAGACACAGATGAAAAGTGTATTGATCGAGGTACTGTGAACATGGAGAGAGAGAGAGAGAGAGAGAGAGAGAGAGAGAGAGAGAGAGAGAGAGAGAGAGAGAGAGAGAGAGAGAGAGAGGAGAGAGTCTACCATAGTGTTGACGAGTGAGGGGGGGACAGTGATGTCAAACTGTAGAAGAATATGAAGGAATGAATCGATTTGGAAGTCTCACAAACAAAGAAAAAACAAAATCATATAAAAAAACACAAACAAAAAACAGTTTTGATGATGAATTATTAGTTTTTCTTGTAAGGTTTATAGCACTTGTTCCTTGCCTTTGAGGTGGGAATAAAGTTGTTCCATCCTCCTTAAGCTGAGGCTGAAATAGTGTTTACAGAGACAAATGCTAAGATGACGAATAATACTTACAAAATAATCCCAGAAGACGACGATCAAGTTAAGAAAGAGTAAACAAAAAAATGAAGAAAAGAAGAAATAAAATCCGGAGCTACGTAACGAGGTACTTAGAGGATTATCTCTCTTACGTGTTGTGGGTCGTCTTCTCTCTCTCATATATGTTATGTATTCTTTATTCCACTCACCTATTCCTAGCTTTATTCTGTCTCTCTCTCTCTCTACCTATCCTATCAATTCCTCTCTGCATAACACACACACACACACACACACACACACACACACACACACACACACACACACACACACACACACACACACACACACACACACACACGCGCTAATCAAAGACCTAAAGTTCGTACACGTAAATAAAAGCTTGGACAGTGTAGCAAAGTGTAGCGGGGAACAGGGATACTGTATTGTACACTGCCATGAGGGAACACTGCCTTGAAGGAACACTGCCTTGAGGGAACACTGCCTTGAGGGAACACTGCCTTGAAGGAACACTGCCTTGAGGGTACACTGCCTTGAGGGAACACTGCCTTGAGGGAACACTGCCTTGAAGGAACACTGCCTTGAGGGTACACTGCCATGAGGGAACACTGCCTTGAAGGAACACTGCCTTGAGGGAACACTGCCATGAGGGAACACTGCCTTGAAGGAACACTGCCTTGAGGAACACTGCCTTGAAGGAACACTGCCTTGAGGGAACACTGCCTTGAAGGAACACTGCCTTGAGGGTACACTGCCATGAGGGAACACTGCCTGAAGGAACACTGCCTTGAGGGAACACTGCCATGAGGGAACACTGCCTTGAAGGAACACTGCCTTGAGGGAACACTGCCTTGAAGGAACACTGCCTTGAGGGTACACTGCCATGAGGGAACACTGCCTTGAAGGAACACTGCCTTGAGGAACACTGCCTTGAGGGTACACTGCCATGAGGAACACTGCCATGAGGGAACACTGCCTTGAAGGAACACTGCCTTGAGGGAACACTGCCTTGAGGAACACTGCCTTGAGGAACACTGCCATGAGGGTACACTGCCATGAAGGAACACTGCCTTGAGGGAACACTGCCTGAGGGAACACTGCCTTGAGGGAACACTGCCTTGAGGGAACACTGCCTGAAGGAACACTGCCTTGAGGAACACTGCCATGAGGAAACACGGAACACTGCCTTGAGGGAACACTGCCTGAAGGAACACTGCCATGAGGGAACACTGCCTGAAGGAACACTGCCATGAGGGAACACTGCCTTGAAGGAACACTGCCATGAGGGAACACTGCCTTGAAGGAACACTGCCATGAGGGTACACTGCCATGAGGGTACACTGCCATGAGGGAACACTGCCTTGAAGGAACACTGCCATGAGGGAACACTGCCTTGAAGGAACACTGCCATGAGGAACACTGCCATGAGGGAACACTGCCAAATGGAGGACGCGGTGGACCAGTGAACAAGAAGAGGAGAGAAAGAGAAAGAGATTTGGTGAGAGAGAGAGAGAGAGAGAGAGAGAGAGAGAGAGAGAGAGAGAGAGAGAGAGAGAGAGAGAGAGAGAGAGAGAGAGAGAGAGAGAGAGAGACGATAATGATAAAAAGGTGAGGTAGGTAAGAGGTCGGGCGAGAGGAAGCCAGGTAAGGGTGGTAAGTGACCTTGTACAGATGTGAACCACCCAGGTGTGTGTGTGTTGGTTTACGCGGCACTCTATACTGGGTCACTCTTACGGCAATGCTTTATGTGTTTAGCTGGTAACCATACACATACACACACACACACAGACACACACACACACATACACACACACACACACACACACACACACACACACACACACACACACACACACACACACACACACACACACACACACACACACACACACACACACACACACACACACACACCACTTCACTTAAGTACCTATGATGTACTTGCTCACACTTGTCTGACCATCTTGGAGTGTGTACCGAGTAAAAAAACAAACAAACCAAACCAAACAAAACCAAACAAAAACAAACACACACCAAAAAAACCACAAATAAAACAGATCATTCCTGAGGACACACCTAACATATCCATTAAGGTATTTGGACGAATTTACTCACTACACACAGATTCATACCGACCGATTGACTTCACCGACCTAACCTAACCTAACAAACATCAACAACAAGTAAGGTAATGATGCTCTAGAGATGTTTAATAATAAGTAATTAAATAAGTGAAACAAATAAACCAATTTAACATAACGTTATTCAAATCAATAACATTTCGGAGGTGGGCGGGAGGTCTTGTGTGGGTGGGCGGGAGGTCTTGTGTGGGTGTGTGTAATGGGTGGTGGTAGAAATTTGCATGTAGATGGTATTAGCCCCCCTTCCCTCTCCCTCTCAGTGGGATGGAGTCAGCTGTGTCCTGTTCCATCTGGGAGTGGGATGTCTCCTCCGCTCCATCCCCCAAATTGAGATGAGACGAATGGTTGTGTATCGAGGCTATTGAGGTTTAATTCTCAGCTGCTGTCTGAATAAATACCACACTGTTTAATTTACGTTGGCTCTAATATTCCCACGGTGGCTCTGATATTCCCACGGTGGCTCTGTTATTCCCACGGTGGCTCTGATATTCCCACGGTGGCTCTGATATTCCGACGGTGGCTCTGATATTCCGACGGTGGCTCTGTTATTCCCACGGTGGCTCTGATATTCCCACGGTGGCTCTGTTATTCCCACGGTGGCTCTGATATTCCCACGGTGGCTCTGATATTCCCATGGTGGCTCTGATATTCCGACGGTGGCTCTGTTATTCCCACGGTGGCTCTGATATTCCCACGGTGGCTCTGTTATTCCCACGGTGGCTCTGATGTTCCGACGGTGGCTCTGTTATTCCCACGGTGAAACAAAAGATCACTATTAAATATTTCTTTTAATTTCGCGAGATATTTCCTGTTTGATATTATTATTATTATTATTATTATTATTATTATTATTATTATTATTATTATTATTATTATTATTATTATTATTATTATCATTATTCCTCCCTGTCTTCAATGTACGGTTCTTACGACCAACATCATGAACGGAGGAGAGTTTGAAGTCTTATAACAGCAAGCATCACACCTGCCTTCCTTCACCTCTTACGTTTTATCAGCCCGTCGCCCAGAGCAGCTTGACTCGTTAGCCACTCAAGCAACACGGTCCAATGTCTACTGAAGGAACATTTACGAGTCAATTCAAGCCACTAATTATCCAGGAATACGGGTCTTTGTTGAAATTATACAACATAAACTACCTGTACACTAGACTGACGTAACAGGGGTGTATTGTAGCGGTAGTAGTTATAGTGGTGGGTGTATATTTAGTACAGTGGTGGTGATGGTGGTGATGGTGGTGGTGATAGGTGGTGGTGATAGGTGGTGATGATGGTGGTAGTAGTGGTGGTGGTTCTAGTAATAACAACTCGTCACACCTAGGGCTTCCCAACATTGCTGATGGTGGTGGTAGATGGCGCTGTAACCTTCGTCAGTTACACAATACATCGATGGCGCTGTTCCCTTTGTTCCACGTCTGTACAACCTCCCAAAGATGGCCGAGGAAAGTGTCTAGTATGCAGATAAGAGAGTAAGTAATATAGTTTGACACACACACACACACACACACACACACACACACACACACACACACACACACACACACACACACACACAACATGCAATAATATATAATGTTTTTATCATTATCTAGTTAAATTATTTGTTATCAGCATTGCTACTTGTTCTAACTAGCACACCCCCCCCCCTTTAGTACGACATCAGTTCACCACAACTTACAAACAACAGATACCTCCTCCCCTCCCCGATATTACGAGGTACCAAAAGATAACATGACTCGTGTGGTTGATATTTAAAGCTATCAAGGTGAGATGGAGTAACTATCTGCCCTAATGATTCCCTCTCACACCTTTCATCCACCTTCCTTCACCTACCTCAACCTGATCATCCATTTTGACCCACATCAGACCTCAGACAGTGGGCCAGAGAATGGGAAACTACCTCCATCACCCTCAGGATTGTACTTACCTAACCTTACACCACGACCATCCATATTATAACCAAACAACACGGGATCATCGACCATGTACGTGTGGGGGTTAATACCGTTCTTGGCGCACACCAACTCCACCACCCACTACGGTCTACATCACCATTCATAAATAAAGGAGTTTCTACTTTATGTGGTGAGTGTGGGTGAGCTATTGCTGCTCTTGCTACACTTTGGTGGCTTCTCTCTACAGTACAGGCAACTGAGCTTTCCAACAATCTGAATCACCCACTCGTTCACTCATACCAACCCTACCTACTCCTAACAGAGATAAAACTTAACCTAACCATTTATCTGATATGAAAAAGTTATACACGTGAAAAATTTCTTTGTGTAAACGAGAATATTTAATTACTATAAGAGATCTGACTTGTGTTTATATTAGTTAATTTTATTCATCTCATCTTGGGACACTGACGGCGAGGAAGGTTGAGACACGGTGAGGGGATGGAGGTGGAGGTGTGAGGTGTTGGGGAGGAATTGGAGACGTTTTATGGAGGATATGTGAGGAGTGAAGGGAAATGGGAGAGGTTCTGGGAGGTGGGGATTAAGGTAAGGGGGCGTCAAGGAGAATGTGGGGGTTGGCGACACTAATTAAATGTTCAAACCCCAATGGAAAATCTTGTGTTTAATTTTCATCCCCATTTCCTCAAGTATTTATGAGCTACTTGTAATTGTGTTACTGAGAAGCCATCCAGCCATACGAGGGAGTGACGGAACAAAAACTTGAGGAAGAAGCGAAGGTAATAGGATTGAGTGACGGTGGTGTGGGTAGCGGCCCTATGGTCTATGGCGTCTCACCCAACACCACTGGATGTGTTACCTATAAACTAACAGTCAATACAACACAATGTAAACAAAAATCAGCTGATCTAATCCAACTGAAAATTACAAGATACAGAGGAACATCTTTATTATTTATACCTTCGTTACAAATAAACCATAAATGAATTAATAAACAAGTAATATTAAAAAAAAAAAAGTTTACTTCATAACTGCGAGACCGGAGTTGGAAAGAGCCTTAGAAGAACTGTTCCTGAGATCCTTAATGGAGGGCGCGCGTTATTGTCTTATCGATCCTTCCTCCAATGGGCTGGAATACTGAACCTATTACGGCGAGAGGTAGACACACACACACACACTATAATAATAATAAAAATAATAACACTACTACTACTACTACTACTACTACTACTACTACTACTACTACTACTACTAATAATAATAATAATAATAATAATAATAATAAACCAAACAGAAATAAAATTACATACACATAAATAAATATACAAAATATCAACATAAACTGCCCAATGTCAAGATAATAACAGTGTTTCGAGCTTGATCAATACAAGAACACTCTCATAACAACATTTTACCGTCTTAACACAAACAAGTCTACGGTATTGACCCGCCACATTTAACTACAAATCCCCCCAAATACTGAGATACCAAAGAAATGCAGGGGAGCAAGGCTTCGTCCATACTAGTGAACATTTAAGGAGGTAGATATGACGTTTTTAGTATGTTGTTAAAATTTAGTGATTCTTAAACGTGTTTATTTAATTTACTTGTAGTATTTTTGTAGGAAGACGGACAGTGACTGAAGTACCCGTCAGAGTATGTAAGACTACACCAATTAGTGATGTGAAGATACTATTACTACTACTTATACTAATACTACTACTACTATGAAGATTATTGATATTTGTATAATGTATTTACCTCCACTGCTGTAAACATTTCTAATACAACTACTTCTGCTATTATTATTACTGCAAAATATTTACGTAAGTCTATGTAATGGTGTGATCCGTTTTCATTTTAAATAAGACGAAAGAAAAGGTTTAATATGTTGAAAATAAGTCACTGCGTGTACAGTACATACGGGAAAAAGTGGGATCAGTAAACTTTGCTGGTTCAGAGAAAACGAATATACTACATGAAGGTGAAGCGCTAACTGGTGTAGATACTAAACTGAATGTGTGTGTTGTTCATTATTTTAGGACTACAAACTTGCTTAAGCTGTCAGTTTATATTTATTAAGGTGATACATAAGCTACACCTTCTTATAATAAATAAAGTCGACGTAGTTTCACAGGCTGAAACATGTCAACTATTGTTATACTTCAGGCACTACTGTCAATTGGAGGATGAGAGAGAACGAATATTCAAGTCTGGTATTAGAGAAAACGAAACCAAAAGCGTTATGAAGGGTAAACTTTGGTGTGGAATGTTTAGTTGCAACTCCAATTAACTAAGATGTGTGACGATGTTAAACTGTGTACAAGAAATAAGGAAGAGTAATTTTGGAAATAGGGATAAGTTATATGCTCAGTTAGTAATGGATACTGACTTACGCCAACTTGGACCCTGACGTTTTGAGCTGAATACTGCAATGTTCGCGACAACAGGGAGTCGGAGGAACCAGGTCGACGCAAGACACTACACTTGTCCCTGTACGACCTAATTCAGGCAGTTTTATCTGATTGTTTTGTTCATTGTCCGTGAACAATGATGAACAAGTAGTTATATTTGTTTGTACTATATATTGCTATTTGACAGCGAGTTAACGAGCCGGAACATAAACATAACACAAACAGACTCCGCCATCTATCTCATTACTCTTAGTCACAACAAAGTTTTTAAAGGATAAGTCTTGTCATGTTGATATACAAGAGAATAACCTGAGTCTCGCAGCTCCTCATACAGCATCGTTAATCTTCATAACTCGAGAGAAACACAAATTCCATTAATCTTTCATATATATCTTGGTCTTGTAAATGTATTTTTCTTGAAAAGTTCACAACAGGGAAACTTACTTTACAAGTTAAATCCACAATGATAAATGAATAAGATGGATGGCATATGAACTTAACTAATGAGACTTAATAGTAAAGTTTCCCTTTCATGAAATTTGTCAGAAGCAGAGTTTATAGGGTACGAGGGTGATGTCAAAATCTGAGTTAAAGTCCGGGTTAAATTTCATGGCAATGTTAGAGTCGCTCTCTCCTGCATATACTTAACTAGCTCCAAGAGGGGGGGGGGGTGTCTTGGCTGGGGTGAGGAAGCCTGATGGTGGTGGAATGTCACAGGGGGGGCAACCAGGAGATGTGTATTGAGAGGTAGAGAAGAGAATGTTGAACAGACTAGCAAGTGGAAAAGGTCGAGTTATCAAAGAGAGGGTGAGGCGTGGAAGGGTGAGTGGGGCGTTTACTAGTGCACTGGAGGGAGGGAGGGAGGGAGAGGCAGTCTTATATGTATAGGGAGGAAGGTGGAAGGTAGACGGGAAATGGAACACATCGGGTGGAAGGTAGACGGGAAATGGAACACATCGGGTGGAAAGAGAGAGGACGGAAGGGATGGGCAGAATAGAGAGGATTAAAGCACTGAAGAGTAAATGTGTATGGCAAGGCTGGTAAAATAAAGAGAGAGAGAGAGAGAGAGAGAGAGAGAGAGAGAGAGAGTAAGATTGGGTAATGACTGGTGTACCAAAGAGAGACTGGAAGATGTGTTGAACAGTCTATTACAGTACAGGAAGCAGAATATATAACAAGATGTGGACAATGGACGTTGTATTTAGCCACCTGATGAAAGTTTATGGAGGTGGATCAGCTGAGGGGTGACTGAGTACGGACAAAGTATGGCATCCAAAGGGAAATGTTGTGGTGAGTTAACACAGACCTGGACACAACCTGGGGCACGGGGAACTTATATCTCACTTGACAAAATAATAACACAAGCGTCGTGGGTAAGCGTGACTTGCGGTGTGTTTCAACTTGTTCTTGTCAATCCTGGGAAACACAAAGGTGACGTGGGATTGTGACTGAGTGTACTTGCTAGGGATAATTCTGTCCATCTCACCCCGGAAGAAACAATGCCAGGTGAAGCAATAAACAGCATGATTTATTCTGCAGTGAAGTGTGTGTGCAGGAGTTGACTGACGTAGGAACCAACTTAAAAATCCATTTAAGGCTTCACATCAATATGACGAACAATCGATTCACAGCAAAGGCGTGTGCCAGTCTGCAGCCAAATGTGAGGCGCGGGCGTGTAGGGGCGGCAGGTGGAGTTAAGTGGGCACGAAGCGAGTGTCATCTGCTGGCTTTTAACATTCCTTAACGTGGAGTCACTTGGCTTATTGGTTTCAAGTACGTTTTATATCTCCTTTTTGACGAGGACTCGATCAAAGCCTGAAAATTCTAAATAATTCCTTTTCTTTTTCGTATGACAGATCCCACAACATGGCAGGAGTATCATAGGTGTGTGTGTGTGTGTGTGTGTGTGTGTGTGTGTGTGTGTGTGTGTGTGTGTGTGTGTGTGTGTGTGTGTAAGAGAAGCTCTAACGTAGAAGCAAGGCAAGGGACCTGAGGCGGTCTCTGTCACTCACACAAAAGGGCAGCCCCTACAATTGAAGGAGGGAAGGAGGGAGAGGGTTGAGAGAGAGAGAGAGAGAGAGAGAGAGAGAGAGAGAGAGAGAGAGAGAGAGAGAGAGAGAGAGAGAGAGAGAGAGAGAGAGAGAGAGAGAGACCCACCGCCCCTTGTATTGGTAATGTATCTTGTTAGTGTGGAGGGGGGTGTTAGGAGCTCAGGGTGGAGAGGGATGGAGGGAAGGAAGAGGGAGGGGAGAGAGAAAGGAGGGGGAGGTACTGTATCAAACACGTGGTTCTGTTTGTTTATACTCACTCCCCACATCACTTACCACCAAGGCTTCACCAGTCTTCCGGTTCGACCCACCCGACATATCTTCCCCCCTAAAGTGTAAATGCTGAAAAAAAAAAACACAATATTCCAGTGTAAGCTCCTGGAACTGTCTCTCGGGATTACCTTGTTTAATATTTAAGCTATTTAACTAAATTAAATTTTTTGTCTATAGTTTTCGTTTGTTTTTGTCTGGTAATGATGGTGTGTGTGTGTCTTGTAAACAGTTAGAGAGAGAGAGAGAGAGAGAGAGAGAGAGAGAGAGAGAGAGAGAGAGAGAGACAGAGAGACCCCATCCTCCCGGGTAAAGTAAGCAAACGTTATGTGCTAAAAACTACGTTAACTTTTTCCCTGTGAGAAATCCTCCAGGGACCATAAATCCAAGGGGACTCGGCGCCCAGTGGGATAATGCCTTGTATAAATTCCTAAGTTTCCCCGCCACTGCCACAACCGCTCGGGGAATTTGCCACATTAACATGGTCGTCAGTTGTGTTAATTTGTCTACTTTTCATTTACAACTTATAATTTTTACTTGTATATATTCTAAAGCCTTGTATTAATTTGGACACTTTTCACTTACAATTTATAATTTTTACTTCCATTTTAAGTAACTGTGTTAAAAATAAATACAAAATGAGTTAATTTATATTTAACAGCCCTGTGTTAGATAAAAGAGAGAGAGAGAGAGAGAGAGAGAGAGAGAGAGAGTGTGTGTGTGTGTGTTAATTTGTTCATTTGTACTCCGACAAAAAGCAAAAACATTTTACCATAAGCCTACAGGTAAAGACAAATTATTGAGTTGGTTTCAATCTAGACAGGTGTGTTCGTCTTACGTTTGAGTCTACTAATTGGATTACACCTTGACTACTCGTGTCCTACTGGTGGTCACTCAGGCGATATGTTCCGGGTTGGATGTGAGAAACGTGTTATCTCCAGGTACTATAGTTCCCCCTGGACAATAGAGGCCATGTATGTATGTATGTATGTATGTATGTATGTCCTATCTATCTATCTATCTATCTATCTATTATCTCTATACATACGAAGTACTTGAACACAAACAAGTTATATAAACAAATCCCCAACAAGCACACAGTCCTTTACGATCGAGACCTGTGACGTATTTACTGTTTAATCACCTGAACCCTTGTTTTACCCTTCTCTGATTCAAGGATCTCAGAACCTAGTTCGGTGCCTAGAGCTGTAGTCATTCTATGCGGGAAAAAATAACTCTACCTTTAATAATTCAACTAAAATATAAATGAAAAAAACATGAGTGAGGTAAAGTTTCTTCTTTTTAAAAATATGTATAATGCCTTCATTTTCGTATTTATAATTTCCTTTTATTTTTTTATTATATATATTTATGTTTCACTGTTCAATATATCTGTTGATTTTATGTCGAGCGAGCCACAGGTTATTTGGCAGAGAAGAACATTTAATTTATTTTATGAAATATATCCTAACATAAACTTATTCTCATCACAGCAACACAAAATACGTATGGTTATATACATCTCATCCTAACCGACCTCTGAGAAGCTATACACTGTGGTGGTGGTGTCTTGTAAGTCTTCAGAGTTTACTAAAATAGCCTCGGCAGTTCCTCCAGGGAATACTACTAACCTGAGGCGCCTCTTAACCTTTTGAGCATTACATTTCTATATTTAATTATATATAAAAGCTATTAGGAGCGAGGGTTGGTGTGTGCGAGTACTTAAGAACATAAGAATGGAGGAAACTGCAGCGGGCCTATTGGCCCATACTGGGCAGTCCTATATACACATAACCCTATTGCTCATATATCCATCCATCCTATGTTTGAAGCTATCCAGCATATTCGAGTTAATGATGATGTTTCTTAACTTGTTCCTCTCGTCCACTACTCTATTTCCAAACCAATGTTTACCTATTTTGCGCCTAAATCAAAATTTGTCTAATTTAAAACCATTGTTACGAGTTCGCTCCTGGTTGGATAGTTTGAGCTGAGAACATTGATTGGTGCACTCAAGGAAGAAGTTTGTACTAGGCTACCTACATGATGAGGGCGGTCTTGACTTGACTTTATATCATGAGCGTCAGAAGGAGGCCTTCCGTCATGGCGTCTCAAGTTTACAAGAGTCGATTTCTCCTGTATTGACGTTATATATAATTCTAGCAACTTCAGTGACCCGATGAAGAACTGGGAAAATGTTTAGTCTGTATAAATTTGAAACAACAACTTCAAAGCTCCAATAAGAACTGCCATGGATATTGGGTTAAGAAATCCAAAATTCAAAAAAGAAAAATCAAGATGGAGGCGTTGACTGGAAGCGATGCCATAATGCTCAAAATAAATTCAAAAGTTTCAATAATATCTGCGTTTTAATTTTTGGTTAACGACTCTGATCACAAACTAGTGACTATTAATAAAAGGCAAACTTAAATCTGATATTGTTTACCGTGTGTAAGAGAACTAGTACACACAGGTAGGTCCTCTTTCCACCTTAAATCTGAGTGTCTGACATAATTATCCCATAGTTTACATAGCAAATGGGACACGCTTCAATAACTTCCATGCATCTGATGTATTATATAACATGTAGCCTTTGAGGTTTAGTCAGTGGTAGCTGTTTTTCTTGGCTGGGGGAGGAGGGAGGGTGGGGAAGAGGGGGAGGGGTGTGGGGGTGGTTTATGTCTTCCTGCCAACGTCGTGATCTGCCGTGACTGCCAACCTTTCCCCTTTTAGACACAGGTTATTTTCAACGACGGTTTAGCAATATAGAAGAATGAAATTACACATAACAGAGAAAAATATGAAGAAAAAGTGTATTTACATCGTTTGGGAAGTAATTAAAATCAGTAAACGGATGAAACAGTGTTGTAAGAGTTCTACCATCCCTGGGTGGTGTGACTCGGTCTTTCTCTACCTCACAAATACGTAAGGACAGACGGTGACGCCACTGTTAAGAAAACAAGGCGGGCCCCACACGTAACAAGGCAATTATTCCCGTATATAAATAGTTGGTGCAGTATAATATAACAGTAAAGGTTGAGGAGGAAGAAGAAACTCACTAAAAATAAAGTGAAATTCGAAAAAAAAAAAGTTTGAAATTTCCTCCAAGAAATCTTATAAGAACGGCTTAATCAAAGTCATTATAGAGAGAGAGAGAGAGAGAGAGAGAGAGAGAGAGAGAGAGAGAGAGAGAGAGAGAGAGAGAGAGAGAGAGAGAGAGAGAGAGAGAGCATCTTCCTCAAATTTCACGAGTGTTGTTATCCCTTAAATTAAAACAAAATAAAACAAAACAGTCAAAACAAACACCACAACGCTAAAATAATCTAAACATTCTACAAAACATAAATTATTGGAGTGAAAGATAAACAAAAAACATCACTTACTATTAAACATTTATTAGATTAATTAATTCCACCAATTAATCACCAGCACACCTGAACACAACACATAGTAAGGCATACACCAGGTGAGAGGGATTATACACACCTGTCCCTTCACATTATATAATAATTAACCACCCAGGTAGAGTTAAAAGAGAGAGAGAGAGAGAGAGAGAGAGAGAGAGAGAGAGAGAGAGAGAGAGAGAGAGAGAGAGAGAGAAAGAGAGCCCGCTGGAACCAAATAATATAGTCAATAACGTTAACTCCGTTCACTTAATTAGAACTTGTCATGTTGGATACAATTAAGAGTAAATGAAACAGGTACATAGATCATATTAAAGACTTGAGTTACAGAAGAGAGAGAACTGGTCAACAGAGGTCACCAGGACAGATGCACAGGTCAGCACAGGTCACCAGGATAGAGTTTACAGATTCACAGGTGAACACAGGTAAATGTAAACAGGCAAATGAGAGTTAATTAAGGTCAAATAAGGTCAAGTCAGATATGTTGGTCTGCTTGAACGAGAATCTTATTAAAAATCTTCAAAACTTAAGAAAATTTACATTAAATAATTCACAAAAGTGGGGTTAATAATGGCAGTAAATTAATCTGAAGTGTTACAAACTCTCATGTGTGTGTGTGTATGTGTGGAGGGGGTGTGTGTATTGGGGGAGGTATATGTAGGTGTGTGGGTGGGGGTGTTTGTGGGTATGTGTGTGAATTGTGTATGTGTGTGTATTGTGTATGTGTGTGTGTATTGTGTATGTGTGTATTGTGTATGTGTGTGTGTATGTGTGTATGTGTGTGTGTGTGTATGTGTGTGTATTGCGTATGTGTGTGTGTGTGTATGTGTGTGTATGTGTATGTGTGTGTATTGTGTATGTGTGTGTATTGTGTATGTGTGTATTGTGTATGTGTGTGTATTGTGTGTGTGTGTGTATTGTGTATGTGTGTGCATTGTGTATGTGTGTGTATTGTGTATGTGTGTGTATTGTGTATGTGTGTGTATTGTGTATGTGTGTGTATTGTGTATGTGTGTGTATTGTGTATGTGTGTGTATTGTGTATGTGTGTGTATTGTGTATGTGTGTGTATTGTGTATGTGTGTGTATATATGCGTTATCCTGGCTACCTTCCAGTTCACTGATTCTTTTACAGAACGACAAATTGGATTATGATCAGTAGATAATGTCTGAACTAAAGCCATACATTACTTCCTGACCGTGTGGTGAAGGTGTGGTGAAGGTGTGGTGAAGGTGTGGTGAAGGTGTGGTGAAGATGTGATGAAGGTGTGGTGAAGGTGTGATGAAGATGTGGTGAAGGTGTGATGAAGATGTGATGAAGGTGTGGTGAAGGTGTGATGAAGGTGTGGTGAAGGTGTGGTGAAGGTGTGGTGAAGGTGTGGTGAAGGTGTGGTGAAGGTGTGATGAGACATAATAATTCCTGTAGATTATGTAGACGTAGGAGGGAGTAACACCTTGACCCCCCCCCCTCCTCTATGCTATACAAGACCTTTATCATTACCTCCATTGTTTACTGTGTGGTATAGCCTAAGACCTGTCACACCACTTTAACATTTACAATATTAACTGTAAATTAACTATTGTTGATTATATTGATGCAGTATCCTAAGGTAGTTACATGACAGTTTTCTTCAATATTATGCAGAATATTCCATTAGTTGTACCTCATAGTAAGGAACCTTTGTACACGGACGCTGTATTCACATTTGTGCGTCAAGGCTGCATCTTACAACACCCACCATTGTCTGCGTGACTATAATATTCAAGTACAATAATAATATATCGCTCTCAGACTCGGATACGTCAAGTTCACCCTCCACAAGGCCCGTCGTCACCACCTGAACCCCCCATAAGTTCACCCTCCACAAGGCTCGTCGTCACCACCTGAACCCCCCATAAGTTCACCCTCCACAAGGCCCGTCGTCACCACCTGAACCCCCCATGTTCATTGTGCCACAAGCCAGACCACAAAGTACACTGATTTCAAGAGTGTTATGTCCACCTGGTCACTGAATAACTTTGTCTCGTTACTGTTTTCTCGCGAACAAGTGGTGGTCAGCATTGCGCTTTGGGTGGAGTTTACCAAGTGGTTGTTAGGTTGGGAGGTTGACTTGACTGGAATTTTCCTGTTGTTTACACCAACGGGCCCAATACTGTCAGGGATCGGTAGGGGGCGGGTGATGAGGGTACTGAGGCTGGTGATGCGGGTAGCGGTCGTAGGGTGGAGGGATGTACGGGTATGGATACGGGTATTGGGTAGGATGGGCGGGGTAGCCATTAGATCTAGATCCAGGGAGAGAGGGAGCGATGCGGTTGCGAGTGACAGGGTGAGGAGTGGAGTAGAAGTAAGACACCAAGATGAAGATGATTAGCGTCATCACTACGGCTGTCAAGACACACACGAGTGACGGCCAGATCTCCGCCACGTACACTGACGATGCTCTGCTCTTTCTCTCGTTATTATCTATGTTTAGAGACAACCAATTAGGTTTGGGTTGGGGCGGCGTGTAGTCGCCTTCAACTTCTTCCAGGGATCTGTTGTCACATACCACCAGCGGCCGACGCTCCCCATGACACTCCGTTATGGCCGAGGAACACACTGAAGGTCGCGGTGACAGAGGGGGGACTTCTAAACTAGGAAAGTCTGCTGCTTCGGCCAGAGTTGGCATCGACTGGGAGTTTCTGGGTGGTCGAGCTTTGAAGCCCCGGGGTAAAGAGGCCGACTCGTAGTGGTCGAGCTGTGGGTGTGAGAGAAGTGGTTGGTTCTGGGCCACCGGGGTTCGGGGTCGAGAAGATAATAATCGATCAGCAGGAGATTGGACTCTAGAAACAATAGACGGCGTCTGTGAGCTTCTTCGTTTTTTGGGAAGTTCCAAAGTGTGTGAAGCGAAGGATTCTCGCCGCGATGACGGAAGGTTGGGCCCCGGGGGTCCTGGTGGCCCCGGGGGTATTGGTGGTCCGGAAAACGGAAGAAAGCCATGATCACAGCTGAGTTTACGACTGTTGACAGTGACACACACGGGTGCTGGCGTCGGGTAGTCGTTCATGACAACTATCGGGTGACCTTTCTGTTGATGCGGGTCCACCATGTCCGTGTTCTTAGGTCTGGTGCTAGCGCCCCGCGTCCCGCCACCGCCCATGTAGGACGTATAGTAAGAGGCGGAGTTCTGGAAAGTAATCAAGACAGACGGCCTCGTGTCTGGTGTATCTGATATATCTGGTTCAATGAAATCCGGGATAGGGTCCAAGGAGGAGTTGATGTGAACTAGGGAGTTACGGATGCCTTCCATCTCCCTGTCCTCCCAGACGGTCCTCCTGTAGCAACACCAGCTGGCTCGTACAGGGTGCGGGATTCTCATGTAGGTGGCGCTGTAGTTCTTGTCCCCTCCATTATCGTCCTCCGCCTGCTAGCCATAACTAATTATTTCTTTTCCCATTTATAATATACAAGTTGTTCCTTGATCTCCATCTTATCTACGATTTATTTCCGGGTCGCACACCAGTGGAAATGTCTAACAAGCACAGCCGTCGGTGATGACTGCCAGGCCGTCACACAACAGTCAGCGAGAGGTACACTATAGCGGGCCTTCTCTCACGACCAGCGCTGGATGAAACAGTTGGAGTGAGATCGACCCATGAAGCTTCAGGAGTCACACGAGGCAAAATCATGAAGTGTAACCACAGAGAGGTGAAGGAGGCGGCGCCTTCTAGTGAGCCTGTGGCGACCTTGGTGACCGGTGGACAACTGAGGGCCTCACTCCGCCCAACGCCGGAGTCGTCTAGACCTAACTCGGTCACCAACTCAGGTTCCTCAGTGTCACTCGTCTTAGCTTGGTGACGGATTATTCGCACCATTTAATCTATCAAACACTAATAAAATATTCAACAAAATCCTCAATACGGACCTAACGAGAATGAGATCAAATAACCATAAAATGAATGATAAATATAAAATGTGGCGGTGTTGGGCAACGTCGCCGGAGGAAGACCTAGGCGAGTTTCGCACACAACAACACTATCGTAGTCGCTCGCTACACCCAGCTCAGTGTAACCACATCCACACTAATAATGACACAACTACAACACGTAAAGAGAGAGAGAGAGAGAGAGAGAGAGAGACTTTTCTCACCAATTCTCTACAGGTTCTACACTATATATGAACTAATATTGGAATTTACTTATTACACAATCAAAGGGTCTTATCGGGGATTTAAAAAAAAAAAAAAATAAAATACCGTATTAGAACCTGTGAGTATGTGTAAAAGAGACGCCTAAAGTGTACAGTGTGTAGGCCTATAGGGTCGTGCCATTAGTGAACCCTTAAACCGATAAGACTGTTTACTACCCTGTTACACTATTACATGTGTGAGGACGGCTCTGGTTCCTCACACACACACACACACACACACACACACAATGCTAAACAGCTCAGTAATCCATATAGTTCCGGAATTCACTTATTAATTATGATTACCTGTGTGTGTGTGTGTGCGTGTGTGCGTCGCTGTAAATAAAACACAGACACAGTTTAATGTCCTCGACGAGCGGATATATCTGTATAAAGTTTTTAACCCGTTAGTCGTGTAGTTCATTAAGCTACGGTAAAAGTTTTTAATACCAGGGCCCATTACGATGTTGGCTGCTGGGTGTAAATCATATTATAATGAGCTGTAAATCATTTTATTATGCACCACTATACTGTACTGCCTCACACACACACACACACACACACCAGCTTCTACACCACCCTCGACACCGGCTCCTACTACCACCTGAGATCCCTAGCCCGAGAATTGCTGTTCGACACCACAACCGCATCCAGCCCATACGTGCACGAACTGATCACTATAAGAACAGCCCAGTCCCAACCATTGTAAAAATTATCAATAACTTGTAATAAACCAGTGTATTCACTCCCAGTAAACACTACTTCTTGCACTGTCACTATGTTGAAATGCACTGTAGTTTGAGCTTCTCCCCATCTAGTTATTATATATCTTATTTGTATCGCTTATGTTACTTGTATATTTTTTGTAATTCGAAACCCATTCACCAAATATGTAACTGTATATTTTCAGCCTTCTGTCTGCCAAGCTCTTTCAATAAACCGTTAATTATTATTATTATTATTATTATTATTATTATTATTATTATTACACACACACACACACACACACACACACACACACACACACACACGCTGTAATTGAGTGTGGTGGTGGACGGGACATAGGATACGTTGACTGTGTATACGACTCAACCCAACTAAGGTAGGATGTAATATGAGACTAAAAGGATGTTATACCTCAAGACACAAGTCCTTCAGGGAGAGAAAGTGTCCCTGATCATTACACAAACGTCGTATAAATATTGTGAAGGAAAACATTAGCATTTTCCTCATATGTGAATAATGTTAAATATATTTATTAATGAAAACAAAAGACGATCGTTATATTGCAGGTAGAGTTGTGGAACTCTTAAATACCGTATAAAGGTGTAACATAATCTTCCTCAATAACCGAGCCAATTATTTATTTTCCTTTAAATTTAACTAAACAGAACCAACTGGAAATATATTCTCATTTCCTTAACACACAATAACATCAATTAAACTTGAGGATTGAGTTAGATGAAATGATAATACCAGGTTTATCTTCCTTCATCAGAAACTGTAGTGACGCCGGTAACTCCCTAGTCAGCCACGTGAGGTATCCTGAGCTGCCACAGTCATTCTTTTAGTGGCACGTCTCCCTGACCGAAGCCTCTGAATGTTGACCCCTTGGCCCCCTGTGAAGTGTAGCGCGTCGTGACTCTCACCTCCTCCTTCACTCACCGCGACACGCCCATGGCTGTTTCTTCGATCTTCAGATTCTTGTTCTGTTGTTACGTGTTAGCTGTTCCATTTTTCCTGCCAGAGGTTACGTAGCTGTTCTTTTGTTTTCCTGCTGCATCTTGGTTTTACAGTAGCGTCTTGGGTTCTTACCTGGTCAATAGTTTTCGTTATCAAACCTAATTTAACTTGTCCTGACGTGATCTAACATAATTTATCCCGAGTTAACCTAACCTGGTCTGATCTAGCCTAACCTTACCACTTTGAACAGGTCTCAGGTATTGACTATGTGTAGTGTAAGGAATTGACTCAGCAGCCATACACAGCCATACACCGTCAAGTGCTTATGAGGTTCCTTGCCGTGTTGAGAGAGCCATAACTAATCCCTCATTGGTCAGGCTGCCAGGTATGTGAGACCTAAAATAACCAGGGCAGAGTCTGGAGGCGCAGTACTTACCTTTGATAAGAGGGATACAATGGGAGGCATTATTGACCTTATGAGAGACTGAGTCAGTGGGTAGATTGTTAATATTATGGGGGATGTAAGAGTCAAATGTTATGTGAGGCCTGTTAACGTAGCATGGGGGCCTGTTAACGTAGCATGGGGGGCCTGTTAACGTAGCATGGGGGGCCTGTTAACGTAGCATGGGGGGCCTGTTAACGCAGCATGGGGCCGTGGCAGTATGGGGGCCTGTTAGCATGGCATGGGGCCTGTTAAGCAGCATGGGGCCTGTTATCGAAGCCATAGGCCTGTTAACGTAGCATGGAGGCCTGTTAACGTAGCATGGAGGCCTGTTAGCATGCATGGAGGCCTGTTAACGTAGCATGGAGGCCTGTTACGCATGGGGCCTGTTAACGAAGCAGGGGGGCCTGTTAACGGAGCATGGAGTCAGGGAACCGGGTAAGATTTGCTTAATGAAATATCAAGACGACGACGGCCACGTAAACAGACTGAACCTGTTGGTTGGTCAACATACACGACTCAACTTAAGTTCCTTCAAAGATTTTTTTTATAACCAGGGCTTCCTCAGCAGTACTCAGGGTGTCGCTCACAACTAAGACTTGTTGACGTCTGCTTTACCGGGATTATGGATTTATACAGCAGGAGAAGGACGAGGAAAGTGTGAGTATTAGGGAGAAGGTGTGAGGGGGGGTCAGGTGAGGGGTGAGATTGGGTGAGGGGTCAGGTGAGGGTGGGGGTCAGGTGGGGTCAGATGCAGAGGTGAGGTGAAAGAGTGGGTGAGGGGTGGGGGTCAGGTGAGGGTGAGGTCAGGTGAGGTGTGAGGGTTAGGTGAGGGTGGGGTCAGGTGAGGTGAGGGGTCAGAGTGTGAGGTGAGGTCAGGTGAGGGGTGAGGTCAGGTGAGGGGTGGGTTAGGTGGTATGTATTGTATTTGTAGTTTTTTTTTAACAATACATCGACAAAATACAGTATCATATATCCATTAGGGTAAAAAAAAAAATCCGGACACCTTTCAAAATGTTATATTCTACACGTACACAAAGAATTCGTCCCTGTGTACGTTTTTGTGTGAAGGTGCGTAAATGTGTGTATACTATGTGAGTATACAAATTTACCTCATTACATATTCATTTTATTCTCTGAGGTAATTCTCGTCAGCGTCCAGAACTCACTTACAAGACTTCACCAGATTTACACAACGACTCAACTTTCCATTCCTCAGACGCCAGCCGGTATCTGGATAAGAACTCAGTGGAGAAGATCATTGAGTATATCCGATAGATTGCTTTACCTCTCTCTCTCTCTCTCTCTCTCTCGTAAATCTTCGCGTGAGAGTATTGTGCACAAACTAGCCTCTGGGGAGTGCTTGGGTGGTGCTACTAAAAAGCCAGAAACCTAACCTAACCTAACCAAACCTAACCTAACCTAACCTAACCAAACCTAACATAACCAAACCTAACCAAACCTAACCTAACCAAACCTAACCTACCCATTGGTTCTTTATATACAGAATTTACTCGTTATATTAGCCACGTTATGTACACTAACTCAGGGGAGGAAATATTCTCTCTCCCTTAATATCCTCCCCCACCCCCTAACCTCCTCCCCATCCCGCTAACCTCCTCCCTATTCCCCTAACCTCCTCCCTATTCCCCTAACCTCCTCTCCACTCCCCTAGCCTCCATCCCATTCCCTTAACCTATCCTCCCTACTCTAATTCCTCCCCACTCAACCTTAATCACAGTCGATACATAATCTCGCCTCTATTATAATCCATTAATTAACTTAGCAAGATTATTAGTGATTACTTAATGGTGACAGAAGTATAAAAGGTTAGGTTAGGTTAGGTTAGGTTAGGTTAGGTTGACCTTGAGGTGGTGTTGACAGGTATCGTCCCCTCCCCCTCTCACTAATGGCAGAATAATACCTACCATCCACTCAACACCTGCGACCTTCAACACTCAGCACACATCATTAATTCTACACCAACATTTAATTCAGTATTACTAATGTATCATCCTGACAGTATATCACAGAACACACCGGCTATGCATCAACTGTGCCTGACAATCCATTAACACTCACTGCCATGTTTTGAAAGCTGACCTGCTGTTACTTTTTTCTCGACGTGACGATACTTTAATTCTGCCGATAATGTGTGGTTCCTTCTGATCTTTTCATCATAAAACACCGAATGTTCATTATTATTATTTAACTTATTTATGAGGATAATTTCGTTATATTTGTTAGTTATTATGTACTGTATATGAGACGCGTGTATATGTTTAAGAAATATTTTGAAATAGATTAAATGTTGGAAGAATGTCAACATGGAATAAAGACAGTTCATGTTTTTGTTTCTCACTCAAAGACGAAATTCCGTTCTTAAGTTAGCGAAGAGTTGTGTCTGGTTAATCCCATAACGAGAGACTCGACGCTCGTATATTGTCGACGATCAACAGAAAACGGAGAAGAAACCGCGAAGAAAGAAAACGAATCTAAGGAGTAACTATACTAAAAGAACTTACCTGCATACACGACTGGATAAATTCGTCAATGGTAACCACACCATCACCGTTCAAGTCCAGCTTCTTAAACAGTCGCTCTACGTGTTCCCGAGTCTGTTTGTCTTCGACCTGTGGGGAGAAAGATACAAGAATGAGAGATAGAGATAGCCTGAGGATCTGAGAGACAATGGAAGAGTTGGCGAGATACCGATCGTAAAGAGACGAAGAAAGAGACAGAGTGTGACGACCTGGGTACAGGAGACAATGAGATGGGCCTGAGAGACAGTTATAGACGGGGTGATGTGATAACGAGATGTGAGAGACAGGTGAGAGACAGTGTGAGACGTAATGAGTTTGTGAGAAAAAATTTGGAGTGGGGAGGGAGACAAGGGGAGAGCGAGAGAGGGGAGGGGGGAAGAAAAGAGAAGAAGAGTGAGGAAGAAGAAAGGAGGAGAAGGGGGAGAGGGGAAGAGGAAGGAGAGGGGGAGAGGAATGCCATCAAGATCCTCGCTCATGTTATTAAAAACACAATTTTCTTAATAGTCTTTTTAATAACACCTGATCCCACCAGGTAATATAACAAGGTGTGATTGTGTTTACCTGCCGTGTATGAGGTGATGAGGAGACACGATAGTTCTTGTGTTACCTGTGGCTGTGTATACTTTATGTGTATGTGTGTTAGTTTACATACACATATATTTAAACCTATATATTCAATACTTACACACACACGCAGAAGTATACCCTGATTTTATTTTATGTGTATATGTTTGCGTAGGTGATAGAATATACACATACACACAAATACACACACAGGTATATTCAAAACTATTCATATACTCATCAAACTCACCCAATGAATGTCTCTCTCAAAAACAAAAATTATAAATTACCTTTTAGAATTTTTGATTGCAGTTGTAAATGGGAGTTATAAATCCCCCTTCCCCCCTTCCCCCCCCCCTTCCCCCTCCCTCCCTTCCCTCACTATGACTCATTTTCCACACATTTGAGGTTTTAATTACAGTGTTGCGTCGACCATAAAATCAGTGTTACCAGGTCCGGCTCAACACCCCAAAAAAACCTGTAAGTGTTTGGAAATGATTCTTACTTAAATAATAATAACTTCATTACAGAAAGAAACAAAAAATAATATCGTGGTTTTTTATTTGTTATTTTTTTTTTAGTCGTTTTAGGATGAATTGATGAAATGTAATACCAATTGATAAGGGAAATGAGGGTTTAGAGGGGAAAAATAAGAACAAAATAATTAAAGGATGATAGTACAACCTATCAATGATCTGGTCTGTCTGTCTGTCTGTCTGTCTGTCTGTCTGTCTGTCTAGATGTATGTCTGTCTGTGTATCTGTCTGTCTGTCTCTTCTGTCTATCATTATTGTTTGTGTTTTTCTGTCTACCTGATTATCTTCACAAAGAAGGAGAGAGAGAGAGAGAGAGAGAGAGGAGAATGTGTGTGTGTGTGTGTGTGTGTGTGTGTGTGTGTGTGTGTGTGTGTCACATGGAACACCTGCCTCTGTCAACACACTGACAGACACTAATGACTTCAACTGGATTACACTTTGTAACAATAAGGCTTCCCTGAGAGAGTACCTGTCCACAACTTCCCTCTCTTCCCTCTCTTCCCTCTCTTCTCTATCTTCCCTCTCTTCCCTATCTTCCCTCTCTTCCCTATCTTCCCTCTCTTCCCTCTCTTCCCACTCTTCCCTCTCTTCCCACTCTTCCCTCTCTTCCCTCTCTTCCCACTCTTCCCTCTAACCTATCTTCCTCTCTTCCCTCTTCCTCTAACCTATGTTCCCTCTCTTCCTCTCTTCCTCTTCCCTATGTTCCCTCCCTCTCTTCCCTCTCTTCCAACTCTTCTCTCTTCCCTCTCTTTAAATCTTCCCTCTCTTCCTCTCTTCCCACTCTTCCTGTTCCTCTCTTCCCTCTCTTCCAACTCTTCCCTCTCTTCCACTCTCCTTTTCCCTCTTCCCTCTAACCTATCTTCCCTCTCTTCCCACCTCTCCTTCTCCTCTCTTCCCTATCTTCCAACTCTTCCTCTCTTCCCTATCCTTAACTCTTCCCTCTCTTCCTCTTCCCTCTCTTCCCAATCTTCTTGCTGCCAAACTGTAAAGTAAGGGAAAAGTAGATGGTCTAGTAGAAGGTATGAGAATAGAGAGGACAATAAAAGGGAGGAGAGAGGTGAATCGTTTTCTTGTACTAAAATCACCGACAACAGAGGGATTAACAGTTTACAGCATGTGTGTGTGTGTGTGTGTGTGTGTGTGTGTGTGTGTGTGTGTGTGTGTGTGTGTGTTCCCCATGATCCCCAGCCTATCTATTTATAACCTAACCTAACCTAACCTAATCTAAATCCCCAGGTTAAAAAAAAAGAAGTCCAAAGGAAGGTATTCTATAGGCTCAGGTAGATACGGTGACGCCCAGGTGATACAGGTAAAACACACACACACACACACACACGTAAGTCACCTAAGACTGTCATCTATACGGTCTCTTGACGCAAAAAACAAACAAAAACAAAACACAAAAAAACAAAAACAGAAGGTAAAAAACAAACAAGTATTTTTGTGTGTGTTTGTATGTGTGTTATTTGTCAAGGTCTTCCTCAGGTGATAACATACACACATTCCTCCACTCAGTTATATCTTGTTTTTGTATGTTTGTGTGTGTTTGTTTGCTTGTTTTAGGGTGTTTGTGTGAGTGTGTTTGTTTCTGTGTGTTTGTTTGTGAGTGTTTGTGTTGTGTGTGAATGTATTTATGTAAGTGTGTGTTTGTGTGTTCTTTGTGAGTGTTTGTGCATGAATGTGTTTGTGGACAGGTAAAGTAGGCGATCTTGAGCCTTATATCAAGGGGGAGTGGGGGTGTGTGGGTGGGTGGAGTGGAGTGGTGGAGTGGTGGGTGGTGAAAGAGGACATAAAACTATACGAGGTGATGTGTTTCCTGAAGAAGGTTCCTTTAATCCTGAAGGGGGACAGGCAGGGTGATGGTGCCTCTATGGTATCTCTCTTCTGTAGTGTATACAGTGCCAATATAGTGCCACTCCCTTCAAGTCTCTTCCTTGAGGGTGAAAAAGGTTTTGTATTGTGTCTCCTTACAGCTTAATAGTGCCACGAAACATCATATTATGGTGTCTGTAGAGTGCCATTTTTTATATGACGTTAGTGCCAGGGGCCAGTTATGGTGAATGTGTAGTGCCGGTAAACGTCGATGGGAGGAGTTTAATGGCTTTTCCTCTTGGGTGATAATGCCGCTAAACTTTTACGATGGCACCTTATTTATCACACAAATGACAGTGCCACCTGACCGTCTGTCCATCCCGGTGGGTGATAAACGGCTGTCTGGATTCTTAGATAACAACCTGTCTAACTTCTGTATGTGATCTGTCATTGATGGTAGTGGTGATAGTGGAAAGGAATGATAGTGACAGTAGACAGGGATGATAGTGACAGTAGACCGTTATAGTGACAGTAGACAGTAATGACAGTGAGAGGAGACAGAGATATATGGTGACAGTCGATGATGATGGTTGTGGTGACAGTGGACAGTGTTGATAATGACAGTGGACAGTAATGATGATGGCAGTTGATATAATAACAGTAAACAGTAATAAATAACAAAGTAAATCATCATCATCATCATCATCATCGTCATCATCATCATCATCATCATCATCATCATCATCATCATCACAATCTAAGAAGAGACACATCAATATATTTTTTCCTCAGAGAGACAAATTACTTATACCTTTTTCCTTCCTCGTTAACTTAAACTCTTTCAACAGAGATCTATCTCCTTTATTACTTTCATCTTCACAACTTTCACAACTTTCACCCACAAATTACTTTCTCACTTCTGGTAATTTTAAAAACTCTGGGAAGAAATCCAATTCGACTAGGTATTGTTTACGTCACGAGAGAGAGAGTTGTATTGACCAGTATTATTATTGTCTCCACTATAACACCACCTAACACCTCCCCTCACCCCGATAACACCATATAACACAATAACAAGGCAACTCTCTGCCCTAAAGCATTACTATGGTACACTCTTTCCCCTCACAGTGTACGCAATAACACCTCCCCTCAGATGCCACTATAAACGCCATAATAAAAGACTTCCCCTCACTGACCCACAACAAAGTATAAATGACAAAAACAATAACAGCCGAGGGGAAATTTTTTTTTTATAATTTCTGTATTTCACTGATGACAAAAGCAACACGTAGACAGCCACACAGACAGACATAGATAGATAAGACATTCTTGCTTCTCTCTTTAAATTCCTCACCTTTCTCATCTCCCCTCACCCCCCTCACCCCACCCTCCTCCTCCCTCATTTGTCAGGGGCGGTGTCAGCTCGCACCCCAGAGGAGTAAAATGGCCCTTACTATTGAATTCTTGGCTTTGTCTGTCATCTAGATTGATAGACACTCACTCTGGGAGGGGGAGGGGGGGGGGAGAAGGAAGAGGGGGAGGGTAGGGAAAGGGGGTGGAAGAAAGAAAGGCACTCACAGGCACCCCCACAGGAGCTTTTATCGAGACGGCTGGGGTATGAGGGTGGGTGGGTGGCGGGTTGTTCAATCTTCGCTAAGTCTTGATATGGACAAAAGTTTTATCACTGATCACCAATAATAATAATAATAATAATAACCTCTGCCACACACACACACATCAACAATAACATACAACCTAACCCTGATATACACAAGTTAACAGGTCAAGTTGGTGGTGGGAATCATCACATTGAAACACAGAAATACTTACTCTTATGTCTATCACTCTAATTGCCCTAACTACCTTGGTAACTCGGAACGATCGTCTTTTAGGGAGTAAAGAACCAATTAAAAGTAAAAAAAAAGTGTAAATAAGTAAAAAAAAGTAAATTATAAAGTGTTGTTGACGTGTAAGTTATGTAGGTGGAAGGTGTTTTGGGATTTGTTTATTTACAATTTTTTTTACTTAAATTTTACTTTTTGTTTTCATTTTGATGATATGTAAAAATGTAAATACATATAATGTCTTTGGGTTTTATATGATGATGAATTTAAATGCACAGGTAATGATGAATTTAAATGCACAGGTAATGATGAATTTAAATGCCCAGGTTAATGATGAATTTAAATGCACAGGTAATGAGGAATTTAAATGCACAGGTAATGAGGAATTTAAATGCCCAGGTTAATGAGGAATTTAAATGCCCAGGTTAATGATGAATTTAAATGCACAGGTTAATGATGAATTTAAATGCCCAGGTTAATGAGGAATTTAAATGCCCAGGTAATGATGACTATAACCTAACATATCAAAACGGCTTCATTATACCAAATCTTTCCTTATACATAAAAAATAACAATAATTAACACGGAGAATAAATCGACACAGAAAAAGAAAAATGGATAATTAGCATAAAACAATGCACGAAAACATTAAAGAGAAAGAAAGAAGATAAAACAAAACCGCTTAACTTTTTCAAAAAAAAAAAAAAAAATATGAAACTGGGACGAAAACTTTAGGAAAAAAAATCTTAAAAAAAATGCTCAGCTGTCACACGATATAACAAGAAGCGAGATATGAATGGTGCATAAACGATCGCTCAGAGGCAGAGTGGAGTGCTCATTCAGGGAAGCATAATGGACTGGGAGTGGGAGAGAGAGGGAAGGATGGAAGGAGGGAAAGAAGGAAGGAGAGAGGGAAGGAGGGAAGGAGGGAAGACTACAAATGTGTCCCTCCTTCACCATGCACACAGTAAAAAAAAATCTCATCTACTTATAATATTTACCGAAAACTGAGACAACAAGAGGATAATAACACCCACATGTCAATAGGGACGCGTAGTAGGTAGAATTGCAGTACATTATGACTTTTAAGGCCTCGTGTGGCTTGGCGCTATATGTCCACATGTGAGGGAACGGTGATGATACAATGGGTGGTGGGGGAGGGGTGAGGGGGTGGCGGGGGGATGGGTGTGGGGGGAGGGGAGATGGGGAGTGTGGGGATGCGGTGTGAGGGGAGGAGAGGGGGAGATGTTGGGGGATATTAGGTGTGGGAGGGAGAGGGGAGATGTGGGGGATAGGTGTGGGGGGAGGAGGAGGGGGGGAGGTGTGGGGATAGGTGGCGGGGGGAGGGGGAGGGGGAGATGTTGGGGATCAGGGTGGGGAGGAGAGGGGGGAGATGTGGGGGATAGGTGTGGGGGGAGAGGGAGGAGATGTGGGGGATGGGTGTGGGAGAGGGGAGGGGAGATGTGGGGGGATAGGTGTGGGGTGTGGAGGGGTGTTAGTTATTCTTCTCTTCTCTTCTTCACCTTCTTTATCAGTTTGTCTCACACACCTTAGTCCACCTTACCTGGGATCTTCATTACTCTGACTAATTAACAGGTAGAAGGTAATTAAGAGAGAGTATACAGACAATCTATTGGTAAATGTTTGACATGTGGTGACCTTAAATTACTTTCTATACTAATCTGAACTACCAATTATGAAGACAGGTGTTTTAAATGATGTGTACTGAGGGCAAGTGTTCACCTTTCATATAGTTTCAACAGGTAAGGTCTTTAAGCAACATTAACGAGGTAAGATAAAAATTTGTGTCAGGCATATACACAAGAGTCAGGAAGGCAATAACTGTGTCACGTACTCAGCCTTTAAAACAAATATTCCACGCTCCATGTATCACCGAGGTAAGTGTGTCAGTGTGTCATGAGGTCACCCAAATTGTGAACTTCTTCTATGTGTCCACTGTGTGTGTGTAGGACTGATGGTCGTGTTAACAATTGGTCCTGATCAGCGATGTTGTGATGCGTTGACTGTGTGTTCTTTATTATGGGAACAGTTATAGGGTTTAAGTGTGTGTGTGTGTGTGTGTGTGTGTGTGTGTGTGTGTGTGTGTGTGTGTGTGTGTGTGTTCAAAAATCAGTGTCATGTCAACTTTAAGCTTCTGAACTCATCCCAAACACGTACAGAACTTCACCTTTTTTGTGGAGAGAAAATGTGTCTCTCAAGAACATGTTTAAGGGGTCACACACACACACACACACACACACACTTCCAAACCTCGTGTCAACAATGTGTGGTGGAAATATGGCTCCTCCCTTGGGCCCTGAGTTCTGGCCAACTCCCTAATACCCACTGTACTAATTCAATTCTTCAAATCGCTGCAACAAATTTTTCCCTGACGAAAGCCACTAAAGAACCTAACCTAACTTAACCTAACCTAAGCTAACCTAACCTAAGCTCATAATACGTTTAGCTCTATCATGTCATCTGAAAAATTAGTAGTTTTAGTGAGTGGTGTTTGTCGCTTTAGTCAAAAATCTCAGGAGTGCATTATGGTGTCATAGAAAATGTAGTTTATTTAAAGGAGTAACTCACACAAAACACACTAACGTCCACACGTCAATGGTCTCTTATAGTGTTGATTAAACTATTCAAATACATAAGTTTAGTTTAGATATGAGCAATTAAAAATAAAGATAAATAAAATGCAAAAATGTAAAGCTACGTAGTCAAGAGAGATCCAACTGACTGACTGCCTTACTCACGATACCGACGCTTCGCCCTCCTCTGCTTTACACTATGCTCAGTAGACAGTCAGTTAAGTAGACAGTCAGTTGAGTAGATAGACAGCTGATTAGAAAACTGATTAGACAGTTATTAGACATGCGAGACAGGAGACAAAAGGGACGCCCCATAAACACTTTTTTGACGGAAGGAATTAAGAGGAGTGGAAGGATAAAGTTTGTAGAACTTCAGGAAGAGGAAGAGGAAGAAGAAGAGAAGGCGGAGAAGGAGGAGGAAGAGGATATGAGCCCATTACCTACCCAGGGGCCTCCGTCGTGTCCCCCAACAGATGAGATTAAGACAAAGGGAGTGACAAGACGAGAAACTACAGACCGGACAAGGAGGATAAATTAGGGGACTGAGGCAAGGACGGGAAGCTAATGACGTCATGCCCAGTAGTTGCCAGAGACTGCTAGGAGCCTCAACTCTTGACGCATTATCATTATTGTTATTATTATTATTATTATTATTATTATTTAGAAAGATAATAAAATGCAACCGCTAGTTTATACCAATTTATATCATTCAACGATAAAAATAGATGTTTATTTCCCCGGAATATATAAACATTATTAATTAAATTTTGTTTAGGAATTAAGTATATATTTTCCCCAGAGTGTTTGCAGGTGTTAAAAGGTCAAAGGTCATGCTGGTGACGTAGGCCAGGGGAGGAAACAATGGAACTTGGTACTTACAACAATATATTTTCTCGTTGAATTTCAGAAAGTAAAATGGATGACGATTTCTATGCTACTTATATAAATCAAGTGTTAAATTAATAATAATAATAATAATAGTAATAATAATAGTAATAATAATAATAATAATAGTAATGATAATAATAATAATAATAATAACAATAATAATAATAATAATAGTAATAATAATAGTAATAATAATAGTAATAATAATAATAGTAATAATAATAGTAATAATAATAATAATAATAATAATAATAATAATAATAACAATAATAATAATAATAATAATAATAATAATAGCAGATAAGGAGAAGATAAAACAAGACGTTTAAAATAATCAATAATAGTGTTGTAATCATAATGAAATGTATAACAAATAAGATATATAATAAGGGAAAGAATGAAATGAGAAACAGTAATGGTCAAATATATTCACTACTACTACTACTATTACTACTGCTGCTTACTATTACTACTACTATTACTATGACATAATTCTCATTAATCTGCACGTTCTTGAAAACCATTTACATAGCCTTTTTTATAATTAAAGATGAACAAATTAATCAGAATTTTTGTGAATCTGGCATTATTAAAAAATTCCTCAAACTACTCAAACTTTTATTAATATCAATAAAATAAGAGAACTGGAATGTGCAAATAACATTAAAATAAAATTAAAACAAAATCTTATCCGCATTTTAAAGATTAGATTTATTTTATTCAGGTGAAATAATTAAGAAAACCATGCACAACACACCTCGAAATTGAAGTGCATATATATGAGGTTAGAAAACAAGAAAATGTTAGAAACGGGAAAATATTAAAGAAAACCTGGCTGGAGCCTAAAGGGTGACCAAAATATTAAGGAAATATAGACTACTGAAAACAGGTTATTTAGAGAAGGAGTAAAATTGAATACGGGATAGGATGAAGACGAGAGAGAGAGAGAGAGAGAGAAGAGAGAGAGAGAGAGAGAGAGAGAGAGAGAGAGAGAGAGAGAGAGAGAGAGAGAGGAGGCTCCGGAGGAAGGGACGGGGGGAGGGAGGGAGGGAGGAGAGTAGGGAAGGAGACAGACGGTGGGGAGGAGCAGAGACAGAAAAAGGAGAGAGAGAGAGAGAGAGAGAGAGAGAGAGTTGGAGGGAGGGGAGGGAGGTGTGGGGGGACCTACCCCTGCTCGGGACACCTCTTCTAGTCCATCGTCAGCCTCCTGAAACGACCAGAACATCTCAACAAGCTCATTCACCGCCAGGAGTCAACACTATCACAAGCTGTTTCCCTTTGTTTATCCCCACAAAACACAAAACAAAAACCCGGGTGATATATTAATACAGGTCGGCCGGTAAGAATACACAATACTGTATTATAACTAAAAAAAAACCTTCATTCATATACATAAAAAACCGTATACTTCTATAATTTGTTTATACTTCTACACTATGTATATATATGTATTTACACTATACAAAATCAATAATGTATATCCTAAGCATGGGAAAAAAATGCCACAGGGGGTCTGGCCTGGGGTATACAAGGCCTGGGGTATACAAGGCCTGGGGTATACATATGTAGAGCAAGACACAGTAAGCACATAGCAATGTATCTAAAAGTACATATATATATAGACATGAAAACAAAATATACATATATGTGTGGACCATCAGGGCGTCACAACACCTGTTTATATCATACATGCATACATACATACATACATACATACATACATACAAATGCTAGAAAGCAAACACAAACACCTGACAACAATTTCAATCACCTGACAACCAACACAAACACCTGGCAACCATCACAAACACCTGGCAACCATCACAAACACCTGGCAACCATCAGAAACACCTGGCAACCATCACAAACACCTGGCAACCACCACAAACACCTGGCAACCATCACAAACACCTGGCAACTATCACAAACATTTGGCATCCATCACAAACACCTGACAACCATCACAAACACCTGACAACCATCACAAATACCTGGCATCCATCACAAACACGACAACCATCACAAACACCTGACAACCATCACACACACCTGACATCCATCACAAACACCTGACATCCATCACAAACACCTGGCAACCATCACAAACACCTGACATCCAACACAAATACCTGGCATCCATCACAAACACCTGACAACCATCACAAACACCTGGCAACCATCAGAAAACACTGGCAACCACCACAAAACACCTGGCACCATCACAAAACACTCTGCAACTATCACAAACATTTGGCATCCATCACAAACACCTGACAACCATCACAAACACCTGACATCCATCACAAAACACCTGGCAAACTATCAAAACACCTGACATCCATCACAAAACACTCTGACAACTATTACAAAACACATTGGGACAGGGAATGATACCTGGGACAGCTTACAAAAGTATATATACCGTCAGCTCATACAAACAACCACGTCACGAAACACACACACACACACACACACACACAAACACACACACACACACACACACACACACACACATCTGCTGTCCAATTACAACAAATAATGCAAACCACATCTAATACAACACACTTATATGGGGGGGTTGTATTGTGTACATAACCATTAACATGCTTCTTGTTGCAGGGAAAGGGGTGGGGAGGGAGGAGAAGAAGAGGGAGAGATAAGGAGGCAGGGGAGAGAGGAGAGAAGGTAGAGAGTAGAGAGGAAAGAGACTTGGAGGGGGAGGAGGAGAGGTTGTAGGTGAGGAAGGGGGAGAGGGGAGGGAGGAAGGGGGAGGGAGGAAGGGGGAGGGGGGGTTAATATGGACACAGAGAAATATACATACATACATACATACACACTTAAGTATATATTATACAGGCCAATATAACACATAGATATACAGTACAGTACAGCTCTGAAACGTAAATCTTAACATGCTCTGGTATATGAACAAAATATATATAATTCTGTCACCTTTTATAAGTCGCTCCAGTTGCTATAAAATTGTCTTATAGGATAAATAGCTCTTGTGAGTTAATATTACTTTCGATTAAATAGCTCTAGGGGTTTAAAATAGCTGTTTGGGGAAATAGCCTCAGAAAGTAAAATAAATTTATCGATCATATAAATCCTGGTTATGAATCTTTAGCAATTAAATAGTCTTGGCCTCCCTTACCCCCATCTTCACCTCCCTGACCCCACCCTGACCTCCCAGACCACACACTGACCTCCTGACCCTCACCCTGACCTCCCTGTCCCTACCCTGACCTCCTGACCCCCACCTCTGACCTCCCAGATCCCATCCTGACCTCCCTGTCCACACCCTGACCTCCCAGACCACACCCTGACCTCCTGACCCCACCTCTGACCTCCCAGATCCCATCCTGACCTCCCTGTCCACACCCTGACCTCCCAGACCACACCCTAACCTCCCTGACCCCACCTATGACCTCCCTGACCCCATCTTGATGTCTCTGACCCCACCCACATCTCCTTCACTCCCTAACTCCAAATAAATATCCCCAGTACATTAAATAAATAGCTCCAGCAAATTAGTAGCACAAATATATAAAATTAATAGCACTAATACATCATATTAATAGCCCTAGTACATCAAATTATTAGTTACAATAAATAAATTACCTCCAGTATATTAAATAAATAGCCCAATTAAATTAAATTAATAGCCCAATATACACAAATTAATTACTCAAGTACTTTAATAGCTGTAGCAAGCATATTAAATTCTGTAGCTCCAATATCTCAAAATTAATAGCTCCAGTAAATTATATTAAATAGCTCCAGTAGGGTTTATTGCTAAGACTCAAATCCCACACAACACAACAGCAGCACCGGCAGTAATACCAACTTCAAATTAAACGATATGTCTGTGTCTCTACAGGGTTAAGGGATAACCTTGATATGGCAATACTGCTTTTCAGGATAATTCTAGCTAGGAATAATAATAATAATAATAATAATAATAATAATAATAATAATAATAATAATAATAATAATAATAATAATAATAATAATAGTGATAATTTAGAAGAAAAAAATATCAGTCGTCTAATAAAATGTAAAAATAAAAAAAATAATTATAAAAATAAAAGGAAAAACAAGAAAAAATACGAAAAAATAAAACAAAAAATATTTATATGAGGAAGAAAAAATTGAAACCCTGTAAAGAAAAAAATCTTTCCTTTTCTGGTATTGGAAAAAACTTACTTAAAAAACATCTAAGAATTTTTCTTCCCCAAAACGCGAAAGAAGAAAAGAAGTAAGGAAAACAACTCAAATATTTATCTTCTTTTGAGAGAGAAGGAGTGACAAGAATATGGCATTTGGGCGGAGGGGTAAGGGTGGGCGTGGGTGGTGAGGGGAGTAATGGTGGGCGGGGGGTGAGATTGAGCTGAGGAATAAAGATTGGGGCAGAGGTGGGGTGGGCGTGGGTGGTGGGGGAGTAATGGTGGGCGGGGGGTAAAGTTGGGCGGGGGGTGAGGTGGAGCACGTGGGTGGTGGGGAATGATGGTGTGGGCCAGGGGTAAGGGTGGGCAGGGGGTGGGGTGGGCAGGGAGGTTGGTGGGGAAGAACACACACACACACACACACACACACACACCTGGAAAACATAAATGTATGGTATGAAGGCACATCTGACTGGGGAGGGAGGAAGAAAGGAAGGAGGGAGGAGGAAGAAGGAGGAAGGAGGAGGAGGAGGAGGAAGACTTTCAGTAGCTCCTCATGAAGTCGGTATTCTCTTCTCCATCATGATCCAGCCGACACAAGGTCAGGTCGAGCCATGTACCAGCTATCATTATCCGGCACACACTGGTCTGATTTAGAAGGAAAAATATATATAAAGGGGATGTAGCTAGGCGGCTGGGTGGCATGGTGGCCATGAGTAGCGTGTAATTCGCGCATTATTGGGTGGCTGGGTAGCGTGTGGTGTACGATGTGTAGTGGCTGGGTAGCTTTAATGGTGTACGTAGTATGAGTAGCTGGTGGCAATGTCAGTGTGTGTTAAGGTGGCACAGAGTGGCGTGTATTGGTGTACGTCAAGCCCAAGAGTGAAAGCACCAAGGTAAAGCATGTGGTAATGTGAAATGTGTGTGTGTAACAACAAACAATGTGTGTGTGTGTGTGTGTGTGTGTGTGTGTGAAATGTGTGTGTGTGTGGTAAGATCTCTGAAAACCACCTCCTCCATAATAATTCTAACAATGCATGCCAGATGGTGCCTGAAGAAGATATGACATACTATTAAGCGCAAGAGAAGATCGCTTTCTTTATTATTATTATTATTATGCTCATTGTCGCGTTCGTCATGTTCCGATCAGTATAGCGGGAGGAGAGAGGGTGAGGGGGGAGGGGGGAGGGGAGAGAGAAGGGGGGGGGCGGCGGTGGGTTATCGTGGATATATTGTGTGTTCGACTTCAAGTGACAAAATCCATTAAAAAGAAAGAATAAAAAATGAAAGATGAAAGTATAATTAATAACTCACTTTCTCTCCCGAAACTCTCACTTTCTCTCCCCAAACTCTCACTTTCTCTCCCCAAACTCTCACTTCCACTCCCCAAACTCTCACTGTCACTCCCCAAACTCTCACTTTCTCTCCCCAAACTCTCACTTTCACTCCCCAAACTCTCACTTCCACTCCCCAAACTCTCACTTTCTCTCCCCAAACTCTCACTTCCACTCCCCACTCTCACTTCCACTCCCCACTCTCACTATTTTCTTTCACTAACTCTAAAAACTTTATCTTCTGATTGACTAAATAAACAAAAAAATACGGTTGTTGGATTTTTTCATAAAGTTTCGTTCTTTTAGGCTTAAGGGAATCGATCGTTTGTCTTAAGAGTTGTTGAGGACGAGGGTTCGAGTCCTGACACTAAGAGTAATTCACAAGGACCAATCTTAGTGCCACCCCCTAAAGGAGTCAAATTCAACAACAACAACAACAACAACAACAACCACCACAATAACCACAACCACAACAACCACAACAACAACCATTTTCAACCCAGATTTCCTCAGTCAATAGAGATGAAGTAATATGAAAAAAAATATTCACTTTGCCTCAGAACAAAAGCTTATGTGGTATTACTTTTGTTCATAACTCCTGAATGTCGTAAGATATTGCCACATACGACACACACATACACATAACTCTTAAGGGTACGTCGAAATCTTTTAAAACCATGAGTGTTTTTTTTTTCACACGGTGGAGGTGGTAGCTCGTGTTACAGTAAGGTAAACTTCACACTTAACGTTATTGGTATAGTGAGTTTACTATTATGACCCGATAGTATATTTAGTAACGAATTATTTCCCATAACTTTCCTCGTTATTTAACAAAAACGGGGAAAAAATGCTATTTCCATTATTTCCAGTACGGGGGGAAAATAACCCATTCTAATATTTCATTGTCGGGATGAACCAAAAGGGACTATATTAAATTTAGTATTATGAAAAAAAAATCACTGTGTGGCGACCTTTAGTTTACTGGGTGATACTTATAGGGGTGCGGTGGGGGAGTGGTTATCATACTCGTTCTTTCTTGGTTCGAGTCTACCATTGAGAATGATAATATATTACTGGTGTCTGTGTGTGTGTGTGTGTGTGTGTGTGTGTGTGTGTGTGTGTGTGTGTGTGTGTGTGTGTACAAACTTACTGGTGGTTACAACAATCAAGACTAACACACCTGTTGTATCTCGACCCATAGGTGATACTGTGCCCACGTGACAGATCTTCTCCAGTACTCTCTATGTTATTTAGTGATATCTTTTCTTCCGATAAACGTAGAGTATTTTATTATGTGTCTTCAAGAGAGTTTCCAGCACACGAAAGACTCAACCGATGCCACCCACCCACCCACACCACCCACCCACCACACACACCCACCCACCCCCACCCACACACCCACACTACACACACTGGCCAAATATCACCCTTCCTTCTAACACATAGGCAGGAGTCTTTACCTAGCCACACTCTCATTCCTTCCCTCCCAGTCCTCCTCCCCCCCCCCAAAAAAGGCCCTATTTAGGTCCTATTTTACCCCCTAAGGTAACTAAGACTGGTGAAGACGAGAACCCCAAGTCACGGTAGAGTCTTTCTTTATGATTGACGCCATTTTGTTTCGGTGTTTTTGTTATGGTTTTTTTAAGGTGGGGAAAAAAGTATGTCTTGGAATCATCACTCGGGGAAAAAACTATAAGGTTATCTTGTGGGTATTGGGGAATTTGGTGGTGGGGGGGGAGGGGGAGGGGATGAAGTTGGGGGAAGGGAGGGAGCGAGGGGGGATATGTATGATGACTTAACCCTTTGAGTACGATAACTTAACCCCTTGAAGAAGATGACTTAACCCCTTGAGGACGATAACTTAACCTCTTGAGGACGATAACTTAACCCCCTTGAGGACGATAACCTAACCCCTTGAGGACGATGACTTAACCCTTTGAGTACGATAACTTAACCCCTTGAGGACGATAACTTAACCCATTGAGTACGATAACCTAACCCCTTGAGGACGATAACTTAACACCCTTGAGGACGATAACCTAACCCCTTGAGGACGATAACTTAACCCCTTGAGGACGATAACCCCTTGAGGACGATAACTTAACCCCTTGAAGAAGATGACTTAACCCTTGAGTACGATAACTTAACCCTTGAAGACGATAACTTAACCCCTTGAGGACGATAACTTAACCCTTGAGGACGATAACTTGACCCTTGAGGACGATAACTTAACCCTTGAGGACGATAACTTAACCCTTGAGGACGATAACTTAACCCTTGAGGACGATAACTTAACCCTTGACGTAACCCATTGACTTAACCCCCTAGATGATCTATTCTTCAAGTACGATAACATTGTACTCGGTGTTAAGTCATCATACTCAAGGAACAGAGGAAAGGAAGGAGAATAAGAGGAAGAAGATGAAGAAGAAGAATGAGAAGCAAAACAAGAGGAAGAAGCAGAAGAGGAAAATAAAATAAGAAGACGGAAAAGAAGATGGTGATGATGATAATGATGATGATGATGATGATGATGATGATGATGATGATGATGACGATGAAAAAAATAATGAAAACTAAGACGAAAAAGACGAAAATAGAAGAAAAACAGATAAGACAAAAAAAGACAGAAAAATTAAAGAAAATATTTATCTCAGGAAATATAAATCTTACTTGACCTCGCGACACACACACACACACACACACACACACACACACACAAACACACTTCAGTGACTTCCTACCAACGACCTTAATCCACAAGGCCACAAAGCCGTGACTCCCATACAGCCTACTTGGTCGCATATGCCAACGTGACCTGTGTGTGATAGAGGTCTGAACTGGCTGTGTGTATGTCATTCCAATGGGTTACTTAGGCTCTTATTAATGGTTTATGGCAGGAAGGTGACTCACAATGGGTCACTTAGGCTCTTATTAATGGGATATGGCAGGTAGGTGACTCAAAAGACAGAATAACGAAGTAAGACGTGATTGAAGGTAGTGGATTCCTTTAAACGATCTCTCCCCTACTTCCTTCCTCACTCCTTCCTTATTCCTCACTCACCCTCTTTCTACCTCCCTAACTCTTCTTTCCCCCTCACTGCCTCCCTCCCTCACGCACCTGCTCCCTCCCTCACTCCTCCACTCTCCCTCACGCACATCCTACCCCCCCCCTTCAATCACCTCCTCCCCCCCTCCTCCTCTCGCTCACTCACTTTCCACCTCCCCCTCCCTCACCCTCTCCCTCACCTTCTCCCTCACCATCGTATTTTAATGATTTTCTGCGCTACACTTTCTCCCCCACATCACCTTACTCTCAACTCCTCACGTCATAAACACTAGTTTCTTTTCGTTACTACATGGGGTCGTCTTTATAACGTAACTGAACATTTTCTTTTTAGCACGCACACACTCACGCACAGGTACAATAGCTTACGATACAACACTACAATACTTACAATACATTACTACCACCAAAAAGTTCATTAACCTTAAAAATTCTGGTATAATACAAAAAAAATCTAGTGAAAATATGACAAAATACACACACACACACACACACACACACACACACACACACACAGAAAAAAAAATGGTGTTTACAAATTAATAAACTCATGCGGTATTTAAGTGAACGAAAAGTGGACTGGTGAGGTTAACATTACAGTTAAGAGTGAGGTGAAGTGAGGTGCGGTGAGATGAGGTCAGGTGAGGTCAGGTCATATCAGGTCAGGTACAAGAACGGGCAGAGTCAATCAGCTCAAACACTGTGGTGACGTTCTTGGTCACTTTGGGCAACAACAACAACAACAACAACAACAACAACAAAGCTTAAGAATACACAAATACAGAGTAAAACAATTGTCACCACTTCATGCAACACATAATAAAGATAATTAAATACAGGTGAAAAATAAGATCTGAATAAAGCAATTTGAGAAACGATGTTGAGTTAAAAAGTCTAAATATAAATCAGAAAGTAAATAATAGGGAACAAGTAAATATTCAGTAACAGTAGCTATGGAGAGTAACGCAAGAGTAACAGTAACGAGGGAGAGTAACTGATCCAGAGTAACAGACGAGGGAGACAAACGAGAAAGGGAGAGGGAGAGCGAAGGGAGAGTAACAAACGAGATGAGACGCAGGGAGAGTGAAGGAACTACCTGTAGGAGGCTCACACACAGGTGGTCAGGTGTTGCGATTAGTAGAAGAGGTTGGTTAAGGCCAGTACCTTCAGGAGGAGGAGGAGGAGGAGAGAGAGAGAGAGAGAGAGAGAGAGAGAGAGAGAGAGAGAGAGAGAGAGAGAGAGAGAGAATGACAACAACAACAACAACATAATCTACACCAAAACAACAAGATAAGAACAAACAACAACAACAAACAAATGACCTTCTCAGGGCAAGGCGAATGAAATACAGAGGGCGTGGCTGTGGCAGAGGTGGGGGTAGTGTGGGGAGGGTGAGTGGGCGTGGACGGAGGGAGGCGCGGGCGGACCTACGTACCGAGGTACCGGGCGGCTGTGTGATCGCAAGCGACGACGGGCTGAGTGACACGGTGACGAGGGAGGACGCGTCCCGCTCCACGCACCGTAAGACACTGGGCGTAAGCCACCTCGTGTAGGGAGGAAGGCATGTAGCAGGTGGAGGAGGAGGAGGGACGAGGATGAAGAAGAAGAAATAAGATGATGCTTGAGGTGTAAGAAGAAGAGGAGGTGGAAGGAAAAGGATGAAGGAGGAAGAAAGAAGAGGAGGTGGAAGGAAGAGGATGAAGGAGAAGAAAGAAGAGGAGGTCAAGAGGGAAGAGGAGGGGTCAAGGGTGGAAACATAGGAGAGGAGGAGGGTGACAAGTGCTGAGAGGGACGAGAATAGGAAGAGGTGACGAGGGGAGTAACGAAAGGGGAGGGGCTAAGGAAGGTAGGGATGAGAGTAATAGAAGGAGAGGTAGAGTAAGGATTAGGAGAGGTAGAGGAAGACTAGAGAGGTAGAGGAAGACTAGGAGAGTGTAGAAGAAGGACTAGGAGAGGTAGAGAAGACTAGGAGAGGTGCAGAGGAAGACTAGAAGAGGTAGAGGAAGACTAGAAGAGGTAGAGAAAGACTAGGAGAGGTAAAAAGGCAAGACTAGAAGAGGGGAGAGGGAAGACTAGAAGAGGTAGAGAAAGACTAGGAGGAGGTAGAGGAAAGACTAGGAGAGGTAGAGGAAGACTAGAAAGAGGTAGAGGAAGACTAGAAGAGGTAGAGGAAGACTAGAGAGGTAGAGGAAGACTAGTGAGGTAAAGGGAAGACTAGAAGAGGTAGAGAAAGACTAGAGAGTGTAGAGGAAGACTAGAGAGGTAGAGAAAGACTAGGAGAGTGCAGAGGAAGACTAGAAGAGGTAGAGGAAGACTAGAAGAGGTAGAGGAAGACTAGAAGAGGTAGAGAAAGACTAGGAGAGGTAGAGGAAGACTAGGAAGAGGTAGAGGAAGACTAGAAGAGGTAGAGGAAGACTAGAGAGTAGAGAGGAAGACTAGAGTGCAAGGAAGACTAGAAGAGGTAGAGAAAGACTAGGAGAGGTAGAGAAAGACTAGGAGAGGTAGGAGGAAGACTAGAGAGTGCAGAGAAAGACTAGAGAGTGTAGAGGAAGACTAGAAGAGGTAGAGGAAGACTAGAAGAGGTAGAGGAAGACTAGAAGAGTGCAGAGAAAGACTAGGAGAGGTAAAGGAAGACTAGAAGAGGTAGAAAGACTAGAGAGGTAGAGAAAGTTCAGGAGAGTGTAGAGAAAGACTAGGAGAAGCAGAGAAAGACTAGGAGAGGTAGAGGAAGACTAGAAGAGTGTAGAGGAAGACTAGAGAGGTAGAGGAAGACTAGGAGAGGTAAAGGAAGACTAGAAGAGGTAGAGAAGACTAGGAGAGGTAGAGAAAGACTAGAGAGGCAGAGGAAGACTAGAAGAGGTAGAGGGAAGACTAGGGAGGAGGGTGAGAAAGACTAGGAGAGGTAGAGGAAGATCAGAAGAGTGTAGAGGAAGACTAGGAGAGGTAGAGGAAGACTAGGAGAGGTAAAGGAAGACTAGAAGAGGCAGGAGAAAGACTAGGAGAGTGTAGAGAAAGACTAGAGAGGTAGAGAAAGACTAGGAGAGGAGAGAAAGACTAGGAGAAGTAGAGGGAAGACTAGGAAGAGGTAGAGAAAGACTAGGAGAGGTAGAGAAAGACTAGGAGAAGTAGAGGAAGACTAGAAGAGGTAGAGGAAGACTAGAAGAGGTAGAGGAAGACTAGAAGAGGTAGAGAAAGACTAGGAGAGGTAAAGGAAGCACTAGGGGAGGTAGAGGAAGACTAGAAGAGGTAGAGGAAGACTAGAAGAGGTAGAGGAAGACTAGGAGAGGCAGAGGAAGACTAGAAGAGGTAGAGAAAGACCAGAGAGGTAGAAGAAGGACTAATAGGAGAGGTGAGGAAGACTAGAAGAGGTGGAGAAGGGAAGACTAGGAGAGGTGAGTGCCATCTAGGAGAGTGTAGAGGTAAGACTTGGAGAGGTAGTGGAAGATCAGGAAGAGGTAGAGGAAGACTAGAAGAGGTAGAGGAAGACTAGAGAGGTAGAGGAAGACTAGAAGAGTAGAAGAAGGACTAGAGAGTGTAGAGGAAGACTAGAAGAGAGGTAGGCTAGGCTGACTAGGAGAGGTAGAGGAAGATTAGGAGAGAGGTAGAGGAAGACTAGGGAGAGGTAGAGGAAGACTAGAAGAGGTAGAGAAGACTAGAAGCGGTAGAGGAAGTCTAGGAGGTAGGAGGAAGACTAGAAGAGGTAGAAGAAGGACTAGGAGAGGTAGAGGAAGGACTAGAAGAGGTAGAGGAAGACTAGAAGAGGTAGAGGAAGACTAGGAGAGAGGTAGAGGAAGACTAGGAGAGGTAGAGGAAGACTAAAAGAGGTAGAGGAAGACTAGGAGAGGTAGAGGAAGACTAGGAGAGTGTAGAGGAAGACTAGGAGAGGTGAGGGAAGACTAGAGGTAGAGTAGGTACTAGGAGAGGGAAGAATATCAGCAGGATGAAGGAAGGAAGGTGGAAGGAAGGAATCACTAGCCACGAGAGAAGATGGAGGTGTTGCTTCTTGACACCTGCACACCACAAGTATGACAGCAGGAGCGAGGAGCATTAAGGGGACGTCGAAGGAGAGCCAGTAACAGCAGCAGTAACACTAGTGGAAAAAAAGTTCCTAGGAAGTCACCACCATGAGGAGCATGTAGGAGGGTAACAACACCAGCAGGCGTACCACCACCAGCAGTAGTAGTAGTAGTAGTGGCCGCAGTAACAAGAGAGGTGTAGAAGATAAAATACGCTGCAAGACTCAAGACAGGCAGGAAGGAGAAGGCTCTCAGCTGCAGATGGGAGTATTGAACCAAGGCCCCCCGAAGACTGTAGCCCAGGCAGTGAAGAAAATATTGGGGGTGTGTCAAGGAGACCTGAGACTCACACCTCCACACACTGTTTTCCTCTGACCTTAAGAGTTTGGAGATGAAGTCAATAGGAACACAATACAACAGGAAGCCCATGAGGAAGACAATGGTTGAGCTTCACTTTGTATGGGTGGTAAACAGAGCTGTGTCCACCTTGTAAGAATAGGAACAGTGAGTTAGTTTGTACAGTACAGAAGAAAAAAAATATCAATGACCTCATAATAAATGTTATTCAATATATCTTTGGTAATATTTATCATCTGGGGGGAAAATAATTACAATAGCATTAAAAAACAGTAATAAAAGTCACAATAGTTTATACTCTGTGGTTGATTAAAATACTCGGAAAATAACACCACATTGTAACAGTTAGGTTTAATTGTTTGTTAAAGACAACTAGTGTACGAGGATGGTTAAAGACGACGATTAAGACGAGGACTAACAGTACAATAGAGGCTGGAGGTCGACCTTGAGGAGTTGTTTGAGGATTAAGCAAAACAAATAACGAACTGAACTAAACCTCAAGTCTCTACGCACAACAAAAACAACACTAATGAGAGACTGTCATGACACTACACTTACACCCTACACCCTACACCCCTACACCTCTACACACTACACCCCTACACCTCTCAAGCACACTACACCCCTATACACTACACCCCTACACCTCTACACACTACACCCCTACACCTCTACACACTACACCCCTATACACTACACCCCTACACCTCTACACACTACACCCCTACACCTCTACACACTACACCCCTATACACTACACCCCTACACCTCTACACACTACACCCCTACACCTCTACACACTACACCCCTACACCTCTACATCCCTACACACTACACACTACACCCCTACACCTCTACACACCCCTACACCTCTACATCCCCACTACACACCCCTACACCTCTACACACACACCCCTACCACTACACCCCTACACCTCTACACACTACACCCCTACACCTCTACACACTACACCCCTACACCTCAACATCCCTACACACTACACACTACACCCCTACACCTCTACACACTACACCCCTACACCTCTACACCCCTACACCTCTACACCTCTACACACCATTGGGGCATCATCATAGCGTCATTAATGGATGTCCCAGTCACTTGTCAAACACACAGTACAACAAAGTTCATAAACATTATTCAGTGTAAAATGTAATAATAATGTTGTGTACTTTTAATACCCAGACTCAGAGTAAATCCTGTGTCTTTGAAGAATTAAGTTTTACAATAGAGAGAAAACTTGTAAAAAAACCTCACATCAGATGTTTACAACCCACAAACATAGACACCTTATTGATAGTTTAAACAGATCAATAAACTAAACTTGTCATCTGGAGAAGAATTTTTAGGTGTAAGAGCAACAATATAGGAATTTTACCCTTAAGATAATGTAACTTAAAAAAAAATAAAGATTTATTTCATTTTCCCACAGTCGAATAAATTCTACACACACTATATACGATTTATACTGAAACAAAATCTGAAATAAAAGTTACATCAGAAAAAAAAAATAGAAAACGTGTGTCGGAAGGTGAAGTTACCTGACCCCTAACATACCTTAATTAAAACAAGTGATGTAAATAGTCAATTAATATCCTGTAAAGTTAAAGTTATTATCTGAGTCTCTGGATAATGTTAACGTCTTGATTTTCAGGATAATGTTAACTTGTGACTCAGGATAAATTTAACGTCTTGATTTTCAGGATAATGTTAACTTGTGACTCAGGATAAATTTAACAGTATAAGAGATGGAGTATTTTTTTTCACTTTCTGCCTCTCTCTTTATCCCCGTCCGTTTCTTTGTTCCTCATTTATCACCATTATCTCTTACACCCAGGGGCGAAATATTTTGTCTAATTTCCACCTAGTTCTAATGTTTATCTTTTGGGTGAAGTTACAGACGTCACTTGTAGTTTGTTACGCTGTTGTGAGACGCTGTACGATAACTACTGCCTCGGATGTGGTGCCAGACGTATGGAATTATGTAGTAAGTAGAACAGAGAAATATCACCCTTTATAACCGACTACATTAAGGCGTAGATAATTTAATTTAAATTAACTTACGTATGCTTGAGAATTATCACCTTTACTCTACAATTACATAAGGATGAAGTTAGTTTAATGATAAAAAAGAAGCAAGCTTTAACGTCTGCCAGCCGTATGAAGTAAGTGGCTAGAGACTATCACCTTTACACTCGATATAAATAAGGCTGAAAGTGGTTTAAACGAGACTAATCCCCATGTGCCAGATGTATGAGGGGAGGCAGAGAGTGGCTAGGGATTATAACCTTTATCGTAAGAGATACATAAGGGGGAAGATCGTAAAGAGGTGATTAAGCTCTGAGGGGGGAGCATGCCAGATGTAAGACTCTCGCGGCTCTTACACTTATCAACGGCGAATGGGATGAAGGAGGGAGGGGGATAACGGGGGAGAGAATAAAGGGAATAAGAGGAGAAATAGAAGAGGGAAGTAAGAAAGAGAGAGAGAGAGAGAGAGAGAGAGAGAGAGAGAGAGAGAGAGAGAGATATTTCTTATTTTCTGGCAGTGGTAAAGAATGAAGGGAGGGGGGGGGATAGAGAGAGGACAGGAAGATAGGATATAAAGAAGAGGAAGAGAAAGACGAAGAGAGGTCATGAAGAATAAAAATGAGAAGAGGAAGAGAAAGGGGAAGAGGAGGAGAAAGGAGAGGAAGAGAGAGAGAGAGAGAGAGAGGACACTACTAATTTTCATGCTGTCACAAGCGTTCACAAAACGTCAAACTCTTCTTCTTCCTCTTCATTCTCTTCTCCTCCTCCATTCTCCCACCTCTCTCTCTCTCTTTTCCTCTTCCTCTCTTCCTCCCCTATTCTTCTCCCCTCCTTTTCTCTTCCCGTTATTGCATCTCTCATTCCATTCCACCTTCTTTGTCGCTTATCCTTTCTTTATTTCCATCTGTTCCCTTCTTTCTTCACCCTCTCTTACCCTCTCTCCTATACCTTTGTTTCCTACATTCCTCTCTTCTGCGTCACTTCCTCTTTTCACCATCTCTCTCTCTCTCTCTCTCACTCTCTCTATCACTTATCTTCCTCTTTTCCTTTCTCCTCTTGCTCTCTTCTTCTTCCTCCTCCTCTTCTTTCCTTTCCACTACGCTTATAAATAATATCGCGAGTTTTGTGTTGTTTGTAAGTTAAGTTTCTAGGCCGTTAAGTTTGTACGTTAAGTTTGTACGTTAAGTTTATACGTTAAGTTTGCACATTAAGTTTGTACGTTGTTTTGTAAGTTAAGTTTGTACGTTAAGTTTGTACATTAAGTTTGTACGTTAAGTTTGTACGTTAAGTTTGTACGTTAAGTTTGTACGTTAAGTTTGTACGTTAAGTTTCCCACGGACGCCAAATTGATTTATTTTTAATGCATTAATTTATATTCCTCCACAACGTACATGAATGCAGCATCAGTCTTTTACGGTCCGTGTGACGTAGTTAGCACACTTACTCTACTCACGGACGCACGGACAGAGGTACACAAAGAAAAACGGACGGAAGGATATACACAAAAAACGTACAAACAAGACCGAAAAAATAATAGGATACGTATATATTAGTATATTTGTAAGTGAGTTATTGTATAGGTAAGTGTATGTGTGTGTATAAGTAAATCATTTTGTGTATAAGTAAATGTATTTGTATCTAAGTGTATTTATATAACACTGACGAGAGACTGAGCAAATAAAATAAGATAAAAATAACCGTTTAGTGAGACGTGAAGTCCTCTTATTGGCACAAGACTTGATGATATTTCACTAAAACACGACGGTGATAAATGTTGGTGTGTCGTTAGGGTCATCCCACAGGGGGGAGGGGCGGGGGGGAGGGAGAGGGAGGGGGAGGGGGGAGGGGGAGGGGAGGGGGACATGAGAAAATATGATGCTATAAAAGGTGTCGGCTGATCGCATCATGGTGGGTTGTGACCTCTTGATACCTGGAGAGGGATGGGAGAGGGAGGTGGAGAGAGGTGGTGGAGAGGGATGGATGGGAGTGGGGTGAGAGGGTTGGAAGAGGGAGCACAACACTGGCTCTGGGATAATACTAAGGTACCCTCTCCTGAGATGAAAGGGTGGCTGGAGTGTGACGTGGAGTGGGCTGGTGAGAGTGTGACGTGGAGAGGGCTGGAGTGGGTTAATGGAATAGAGTAGGAGACGTAGACACGGCCAGGACGACGTGGAGTGGGTGGAGGAAGAGACGGCTCGACTGGAGTGACTCTTTGCAGAGGGTTAATGGAGGGGTAGGAGGGAGGGAGGGAAGGAGGGCAGACGACATAATTAGATGGGTGAGTGGGCGGGTGGGTCACTCGCTAGGTGGGTGGATAACTAAATGGGTGGAGAGGGAAGTAGGTGGGTGGAAGGATAGGAGAGTAGGCGGGTGGGTATAAGGGTGGCTAGCTGGATGGATGGATGACTGGATGGGTGAGTTAGGTTAGGTTTGGTTAGGTCCGAATATAAAGTTATAATTGATAATATGAAACTGATGTTGTTAACTCGACTTGTGGCAAAGAAAATCGACGCTGGCAAAAAAACACTCGACTGTGGCAACAACTCTACTTCCTGAAGCATTTAAATTAACTATCACAACAATTCGACAATGACTGCAACTCGACTACACCAAACAAACTCTACTGAGGGCAATTTGACTTCGGCTTCAGGGGGTAACTCGCATAAAGTGACAATAGCATGGGATAGCGTCGCAGACCGGGAAGGACCAATTTGTTTTCCATTATATAAACGTCTCTCGGTTTAGCTGCGGTAGATAGAAAGAACAAACTCCACTAAAATATGAAAGAAAATAAAAACAAGAAGGATTTATGATTGTCTTGCAAACAGAGCGGAAAGATTGCTTGTTCGGGAACATACGGAAGACTGTTTTCGGAGACAAGCGGAAGATCTGATGGCCAGGAACGCACGGAACGGAATCTAGGGAGAGATTTACCGCCGGGAACAATAAATTCTGACATTCTGGGGACAAAACTGAAGGTAAAGAAGTTACAGAACGCTGACTTTTGAATGTATCTGAAACTTCACGATCTTGGAAGGCACTAGACGATTTATTTTGAAACTACATACTAAGATTTGACAGCCAGGACGGTACAGAACGATGTATTATGAAACTATGTGATAAGATTTGACTCCCAGGAACGCACGCCTTTCCAACTCTGACGGGAAGATTTGACGGGAAGGAACGTGAGGAATGTTATACTTCAAGAAACTATAGTCGACGAAGCCTTGACGGTGTAGAACAAGAGACGAAACAAAATTGATACAAAAGGACAAAAGTAACGAATGAAGAAGAAGAATAAGTAATAGGAAAAAATGTAGAATAAATAAGAAACATGACAATAACAGATAAGACGAAGACAGGAAATGGAATAATGCAATAAATCAACGAGAAACATAAACAAATATGAAAGATGAAGAAATAGAAACGAAAAGGAGGAATAAAGGAATCCAATAAATCACTAGAACATAAAAAGGAGAGAGAGAGAGAGAGAGAGAGAGAGAGAGAGAGAGAGAGAGAGAGAGAGAGAGAGAGAGAGAGAGAGAGAGAGAGCTAATAAGACTCAGACACCATCATTTGTCTCTTTAAATGTTTGACCTGTGACGTGTGTGTGTGTGTGTGTGTGTGTGTGTGTGTGTGTGACAAATAAACAAGGACAAAAAACAAACTATAAATAAAAAAAAGCAGAAGTATACGTCAAAAACAAAACAAAACAAAAGAAAGAAGAAAAATTACCGACAAAAACTACGTACATCAGACACCAAACAAAGAAACACACGTTAAAACAAACAAATACACGACAATAAATTAACCAATAATGCCACAGGTCAAAATCTTGCGTCACGGATCAAATATTGCGTTACAGGACACAATCTTGCGTCATAGGCCAAAATCTTACGTCACAGGCCAAACTCTTGCGTCATTGTCAAGATCTTGCACCACAGGCCAAACTCTTTCGCCATTGCCAAAATCTTGCGTCAGAGGCCAAAAACTTGCGTCAGAGGCCAAAAACTTGCGTACGTGGACAAGAAAGTGGTAGTGGCGGTGGGCGGGTCACTTTATGCCTCTATAAACCCGAATACGAGCAATAACTATATTAATATCCGACGAACACGCCCATTATACCCGCTCTCCCTCCCCCTACCCTCCCCTTCCCCTACCCCTTCCTCTTGCCCTCTCCCCCACCCTTTCCCTTTCCTCTACCCTCCCCTTTACTCCTTCCACCTTCCCCCTTCTCTCCCCCCCCCTGCCTCTCCCCACGCCCTAAGGCCTACAGGTATCCGATCGTTAAACTATGATCCACCCGGCGCTTCCAGAGACTATCCGGGCCTCTACTGAACGCTATCCGAATCCGTTTAGGCCAGTATGTATCGGTTCGAATCGATTTAGTAATTTATTAAGGTTATTTGAGGTAAAGGAATGTGATCCGAATCCTCCCAAGCCGCCATAACGAAGCTCTGAATCCATCCGGGTCCGAATATCACCATCCAGAACCTCCCGGACATCCCTAGATTCATCCGGAGGGTAGGAGGGATAGGGGAGGGGAGTGGAGGGTAGATATGATGGGTAAGGGAGGGAACAAGGGAGGGGGAGAGGAAAAGGGCTGAGGAGAGAGGGGAGAGGGGGAGATGGTGAAGAGCCGGGAGGGGGTGTGAGGAGGGGTGGGGCAGAGGAGGGGTGGGGTAGAGGAGGGGGTTGGGTAGATTAGGGTTGGAGGCGTGAGGGCTTGGGGGTGAAGGTAAGAGATGGAAGTAGGGTCAGGGAGGTAATAGGGGTGGCTAGGAGACGGGGTGAGGGGGGGGGGATAGGTTTTTGGATGGGGAGGGGGGAGGGGGGAAGACAAAAGGTAGGGAGGAGAGGGTGTTGTGGGGGATGAGGGGGACGGGGGAGGAGGCTTGTAAAGTCAGCTTGGTAGTTGCCGGGGAGAATGTCACATCAGATAACCATCTACAGAAAATTTACGCTGTGAACGATCGCTGGCTGAGGGGACGGGGTGTACTGGTCGCGCGGCATCTACAGTTAGATATCTTAAGGAGGTTGACTACGGGTCTGTCTCTTGTGATGGAGAACTTCACCAGAAAATAAATAACGAGGGGAATTTAAAAGCATATGAATTTGTTTTTGAGAAACTTAAAGACTTCCAAGGTAAAATATATGCTTGAAATTGACTATGGAGAACTGTTAGGCGAGAAGTCACCATGGAAAGACAATATCGAGACATCTACGCCGATGTTGGACACGAGCCCATCGATGACGTAACAAGTTGTTGACGAAGGGACACAAATTGCTGACCGACAAAAAATGAAAAACTATAAATACTGGTGAGGAAAATGACTCCTAAGGAATGGCGGGTCTAAGAGTCACACCACAGCCACACCACAGCCCACAGCCACAGCCACACCACAGCCACAGCCACACCACAGCCACAGCCACACCACAGCCACAGCCACAGCCACACCACAGCCACAGCCACACCACAGCCACAGCCACACCACAGCCACAACATGCACCACATACATGCAACAGACCTCTGAGGAACTTTTAGGGTAAACTCGACTCAGCAGAAGTTACGTGATGTCCATGTGTCAGGGCTTCTTCCTCCCCCTGTGCCACTACGTCTGCTGCTCGGCCATCCCAGCACAGTCTATTGGTCCCTTTGATGGCACTGTCTTGGTCCCTTTGATGGCACTGTCTTGGTCCCTTTGATGGCACTGTCTTGGTCCCTTTGATGGCACTGTCTTGGCCCCTTTGATGGCACTGTCTTGGTCCCTTTGATGGCACTGTCTTGGTCCCTTTGATGGCACTGTCTTGTGGTCCTTTGATGTGGCACTGTCTTGGCCTTTGGTGGCACTGTCTTGGTCCTTTGATGCTTTTCATCTTAGTCCCTTTGATGGCACTGTCTTGGCCTTTGATGGCACTGTCTTGGTCACTTTGATGGCATGGTCTTGGGTCCCTTGAAAGTGGCACCTCTTGGTCCCTTTGATGCTTTCGTCTTGGCCTTCGATGGCACTATCTTGGCCTTTGATGGCATAGTCCACCAAAGCAGTTTTTGTCTTCATTTTTTCCAGGCAATTTCTCTCCTGGCGCTCATCGTCTCATTGCCTCCCTCTCCCTTCCTCTCTCTCTCCCTTCCTCCTCTTTCCCCTTCCTCCCCTCCACCTCTCCACCGTCCTTTCTCCTTTGTTGTCATCATCCTTTCCCCCATCCCCTCGCCCCCCCCCTCCCCTTTTCCTCCCACTCAAAAACAAGAAAGCATTCATTCCCTTTCAAAAATTTGGCCAGGAGTCAAAATGGATGATAAACACAGACTTTTTTCTTTTTTAAATATTCTGAGATTTTTTTTTCGTTTTATATATAAGGGATAATAATATATGTCAACATTTCTTTATTTTTCTTGTTTTCTTCTGATATCAGGATTGATTTTCTTTCCGGCATCTTCGTCACTTTTGGTTCAGATGGTAAAGACTAACCCACCCACAGACCGTCACAAACCGTCACATACTACTACAGACAACCAGAGACCGTCACAGACTACCACAGACAACCAGAGACCGTCACAGACTACCACAGACAACCAGAGACCGTCACAGACTACCACAGACAGACACAGACAGCCACAGACAGCTAGACACAACGCACGGGTGATTGGTTCTGAAAGACTCGGGGCCCAGGAGGTAAAAAAAAAATAAGTTTGGGAAGTTTTTGGAAGTTCAGTGACGCAAAAAAATTCCGTTAAGTCAACCTTTCTAAAATTTTAAAAAGTTTTGAGACGATCATAATTTTTTTTTTTTGGGGGGGGAGTTCCTTGAGGGGAAAGATATTATATACTTTTTTGAGTTTCAGTAACGTAAATGATTAAGTTTTTAAAGTTTGCGTGAATAAAATTATAGAGATACTTTGAGTTACTTTTTTCGATAGTAAGTTAATATTTTACGAGCAAGTATTTCATCATGGACTTAAAAAAATGACAGAAAAGTGAAAAACTAAATGAAATGGTGAAACAAATAGTCAAGTGCCCTTCACCTGTCAAGGACATGCTCAGGATGTTACCAGTATTGACAGTCACCAGTTAGAGACAGTACTTGAGATTATTACCTGTCACCCTCACAGTCAACACTCAGTAGAGGTACCAGTCACCCCTCACAGTCAAGAGAAGCACCAGTCATATCCTCACAGTCAAGAGAAGCACCAGTCACACCCTCACAGTCAAAAGAAGCACCAGTCACACCCATACAGTCAACACTAATAAGAGCTCTTCACTACAGTCTACCTGGCTCCACAAACAAAAACAACAACAAGACCACTCAACCTTAATCGTTTCCACTCACCTCCTCCTCCACACACACACACACACGCCCACTTACACCGTAGAGGCACCTGACAACTACACCAGCTCCACTAATTAGATAAAGCCACTTTCGTTAGCGTATTCTTTCTCCTGTAGTGTTGACTTATCCAGTATTCATAAGAGGAAGGGGGGGAGGGGAGTATTGAATTGTTGTACCTGAAGATTAGACACCCTAGTTTATTTTTAACTAATGATTAAACAACCTCATGATATCTGAAGGGATTTAGTGTGGGTAGGTTAGGTTACTAGCCTCTATCCACCCATAAACATTAACCTCAGTCAACCATGGCCAAAACACCTCCACCCATTCCAAAATTCTACACCACCAACTAACCCAAACATCACCCACCCATCCCACACCTACCCACCCACCCCACCCCACCCCCCATCCATCCACCACCCACCCCACCACCCTACCCATCCATCACCCACCCACACCCACCCCTACCCCACCCACCCACCTACCCACCCCACCCCACCCCACCTACCCACCCCTACCCCACCCACCCACCAGCCCCACCTACCCCACCCACCCCTACCCACATGTCTAGCCCAGCATTTCACTTCTCCCCATTAGCTCGTGGACTGAGGAGACAATATCGGTCAGCTCCGCCTTCGTGATGCATCCGTCTCCATTCACGTCGTAAAGCTTGAAAGCGAACTTAAGCTTGTCATAGGCTGTACCACGTAGGAGCTGAGACAAGCTTACTAATAGGTCCTGTAGGGAGAGAGACAGAGAGAGGCAGGAGTTAGACAGGTGTAGGGAAATGAAGTTTACAAGACAGGTGGACAGGTAAGTTGTCTGTCTAGTTGATGATGGCTCGAGTGTGTGTGTCTGTCTGTCTGTCTGTCTGTCTGTCTGTCTGTCTGTCTGTTTGTCTTACTTGTCTGTCTGTCTGTCTGTCTGTCTGTCTGTCTTACTTGTCTGTCTGTCTGTCTGTCTGTCTGTCTGTCTGTCTGTCTGTCTGTCTGTCTGTCTGTCTATATTCCAACCACAGTACCAATTAATTCCATATATTCTAAACGGTAGTAATACATCAATAACAACAACAACATCAATCACATCAATAACAATACCTGAAATATATGGCCTAGTAATCGATGAAGCACAATAATACACCAATAACATCAATAACATCAAAACATGACATTAAATATGCAACCATAGATGTTGAAGCACAGTAATACATCAATAACATCATCAATAACAACATCAATAACGGTACATGACATAAATCTTCATAGCTGATATTTCTTACCCTAGGATGAACAACTGCGTAACAATAACATTTACATTCGACTTTTTTTTAACCATAGGATGAACAAAAACAATGTAACAATAACAATAACAGAGGTGAGATAGAAGGCTATGGAACAGGAAGAACACGGAACAGGAAGAATACGGAACAGGAAGAACACGGAACAGGAAGAACACAGAACAGGAAGAACACGGAACAGGAAGAACACAGAAAAGGAAGAACACGGAACAGGAAGAACACAGAAAAGGAAGAACACGGAACAGGAAGAACACAGAAAAGGAAGAACACGGAACAGGAAGAACACAGAAAAGGAAGAACACGGAACAGGAAGAACACAGAACAGGAAGAACACGGAACAGGAAGAACACAGAAAAGGAAGAACACGGAACAGGAAGAACACGGAACAGGAAGAACACGGAACAGGAAGAACCGAAAGAAGAAGGAACAGGAAGAACACGGAACAGGAAGAACACGGAAAGGAAGAACACGGAAAGGAGAAACGGAACAGGAAGCACAGAACAGAGACACAGAACAGGAAGAACAGAACAGGAAGAACACAGAACAGGAAGAACATAACAGGAAGAACACGGAACAGGAAGAACACGGAACAGGAAGAACACGGAACAGGAAGAACACGGAACAGGAAGAACAGGAACAGGAAGAACACAGAAAAGGAAGAAACAGAACAGGAAGAACACGGAACAGAAGAACACGGAACAGGAAGAACACGGAACAGGAAGATGCTTTTGGCTCGTGTTGTTAACGTTTGCAGTTGCTCAGTACCTTCCCCACTCAACACACACTCAACACACACCTACTCAACACACTCCCAACTCACACTCAAAACACACTCAACCTCAACACACACTTACTGAGTGGAGGTGAGTCAATAGCAATTTGCCATCCCATCTGAGGTTAAATAAGACAAATTTACGTTGGTACTGTGCTATTACTTCTGCTACTGAAAGCTACTGCTAGTACTACTATTACTACGACTACTACTACTACTACTACTACTAGGAGGATGAAGAAGAATGGTAGGAGGAAAAGGAAGAAGAAGAAGAAGGAGGAGGAGGAGGAGGAGGAGGAGGAGGAGGGAGGAGGAGGAGGAGGAGGAGGAGGAGGAGGAGGAGGGGTAAACACATCCCTAAAAGACTTACAGGCGACGTTGACCTGAATTCTAAAGGAACCTCAGGGGTCGATAATACACACCTCATCCATAACAACAATCTACCACAACTACCACAATCTACCACAACTACCACAATCACCACAACTACCACAACTACCACAACTACCAGCATGAGCAGAATATAAGACGAGAGACCAATAAAAGTTTGGAAAGTAAGGAAGGACTCCATCTTGATCATTTCTCCGGGGTCCTATGTGTCTTCCTCTTTTCTTCTTCCTCTCCTCTCCTCCTCCTCCTCCCATTGCAAGAGGAGGAGGAGGGGGGAGGAAGAGGAGGAGGGGGAGGAGGAAGGAGGAGGAGGATTTGTTTGTATTACTGCTGTTGTTGTTGTTGTTGTTGTTGTTGTTGTTGTTGTTGTGGGTGAAAAGTTGGAGAGAATGCTGCATTTTGATGGTGAAGGAGAGAGGGGAGAGAAAGGAGGAGAGAGGAGAAAGGAGAGAAAGGGAGGGAGAAGGGAGGAAAGATAGGAGGAAGTGAAGATTGGAAGGGTAGTAGAGGAAGAGGGAGGGGGAAGGGAAGGGAGAATTAGAGAGAGAAGATGGGAGGGAATAGGAAGATGGGAGGGAGATAGAGAAGATGGAGGGAGATAGGAAGATGGAGGGAGATAGGAAGATGGGAGGAGATAGGAAGATGGAGGAGATAGGGAAGATGGGAGGGAGATAGGGAAGATGGGGAGGAGATAGGAAGATGGAGGAGATAGGGAAGATGGAGGGAGAGGGAAGATGGAGGAGATAGGAAGATGGAGGGAGATAGGGAAGATGGGAGGGAGATAAGGAAGATGGAGGGAGATAGGGAAGATGGGAGGAGATAGGAAGATGGGAGGAGATAAGGAAGATGGGAGGAGATAGGGAAGATGGGAGGGAGATAGGGAAGATGGAGGAGATAAGGAAGATGGGAGGGAGATAGGGAAGATGGGAGGAGATAAGAAGATGGAGGGAGATAGGAAGATGGAGGGAGATAGGAAGATGGAGGGAGATAGGAAGATGGGAGGGAGATAAGGAAGATGGGAGGGAGATAGGAAGATGGGAGGGAGATAGGGAAGATGGGAGGAGATAGGGATGGGAGGGAGATAGGGAAGATGGAGGAGATAGAGAAGATGGGAGGGAGATAGAGAAGATGGGAGGGAGAGGGAAGATGGGAGGGAGATAGGAAGATGGGAGGAGATAGAGAAGATGGGAGGGAGATAAGGAAGATGGGAGGGAGATAGGAAGATGGGAGGGAGATAGGGAAGATGGAGGGAGATAGGGAAGATGGGAGGAGATAGGAAGATGGGAGGAGATAGAGAAGATGGAGGAGATAAGGAAGATGGAGGAGATAGAGAAGATGGAGGGAGATAGGGAAGATGGGAGGGAGATAGAGAAGATGGAGGGAGATAGAGAAGATGGGAGGGAGATAGGAAGATGGAGGAGATAGGAAGATGGAGGAGATAGGAAGATGGAGGGAGATAGGGAAGATGGGAGGGAGATAGGGAAGATGGGAGGGAGATAGGGAAGATGGGAGGGAGATAGGGAAGATGGGGGAGATAGGAAGATGGGAGGAGATAGAGAAGATGGGAGGGAGATAGAGAAGATGGGAGGGAGATAGGAAGATGGGAGGGAGATAGGAAGATGGAGGAGATAGAGAAGATGGAGGGAGATAAGGAAGATGGGAGGGAGATAGGAAGATGGGAGGGAGATAGGAAGATGGAGGAGATAGGAAGATGGGAGGGAGATAAGGAAGATGGGAGGAGATAAGGAAGATGGGAGGGAGATAAGGAAGATGGAGGGAGATAGGAAGATGGAGGGAGATAGGAAGATGGAGGGAGATGAGAAGATGGGAGGGAGATAGAGAAGATGGGAGGAGATAGGGAAGATGGGGGGAGATAGGAAGATGGAGGGAGATAGGGAAGATGGAGGGAGATAGAGAAGATGGGAGGGAGATAAGGAAGATGGAGGGAGATAAGGAAGATGGAGGGAGATAGGGAAGATGGAGGGAGATAAGGAAGATGGAGGGAGATAGAGAAGATGGGAGGGAGATAGAGAAGATGGAGGAGACAAGGAAGATGGGAGGGAGAGGGAAGATAAAAGGGAGGGAGGAGGGAGAGTATCAAGTTCAGGGAGTGAGTGAGCTGTTTGTGATTGTCATTGGCTGGTGACTGACTCTCCCTGGTGACTGACTCTCCCTGGTGACTGACTCTCCCTGGTGACTGACTCTCCCTGGTGACTGACTAGCCATGTTAACCCTGACTGACTTGCCATTGTGACTAATGAGAGAGAGAGAGAGAGAGAGAGAGAGAGAGAGAGAGAGAGAGAGAAGAAAGAAAAACAGGTCCCATTACTTCTGTCATCTCTGGTGGAAATGACTCAGGCACACACAGGCATTTTTCTTCTGACTTCGATACCCAAACACATTCCTCTCTAACCTAACCTAACCCACCCCAACCTAACCCAAGCTAACCCAACCTAACCCAACCTAACCTAACCCACCCCAACCTAACCCAACCTAACCTACCCACCCCAACCTAACCCAAGCTAACCCAACCTAACCCAACCTAACCTAACCCACCCCAACCTAACCCAACCTAACCTAACCCAACCCAAGCTAACGTTACCCTTCACCCTCATAATTCCTGATGTCCGGATAAATATACCGAACACAGGTAAGAGGATTCGGTACTTCAAAGGTATATACTGTATGCTTTTGTCATTAGCCATCATATCTGTTTATCTACAAAGGAATAACATTTTGTGGAGGTTATTAAATGCAGTGTGTTTTATTTTGGGTACAGTTAGTTGACATCAAAGACATCTATATTGTAGGTTTCCATATAATCTGATTCTAAAAGGTACTCGGTGTTTTGTCTGAGTTAAAACGTATAAAACTATCTTTTTAAACATCAAAACACATCAACGTCATCTGACTTAAACATTAAAAATAAACATTAAAGTTAAAAATCAAAAAAATCATATACGTTTATATATATGTGTTACTACATGATATGATATTCAGTATCACAGGATGAACGAGGAACGTCACATGGGCAGGCAAAAGTGATTTACTTGATGATGTAAGGAAATGTAAATAAAAAAATGTATCGGTTTGTCTCTCTCTCTCTCTTCCCATTTCTCATTCTCATCCGTGTTAATCCACTCTCTATCCCCCTCTCCCTACAATACTTCTTTTCCATATCCTGTTCCTGTATCTATTCCATAACTTTCCTCACGCCCTTCTCTCCTTCCTTTTCCTCCTCCTTCCCTCTCCATCAACCTCCTATTCCTTCTTCACTATAGTTCATTCTCCTGTTCCTTTTTCTTCCCTCATTCTCCTCTCCCTTCACTTTTGCTCCTCATCTCCCTTTCCTTCTCCTCCCCTCTTTCCTTTCTCCCCCTCTTATCCCTTCCTCCTGCTCCCTCCCCCAATTCTTGCTCTTCCAGTTCCTCCTCTTTTCACCCCTCCCTCCCTCCCTCCCTTCCCTCCCCCATCTCCCCTTCCTCCCCCACCTCCTCCTCCTCCTGCCTTGCAACAATTCCATACACATAACAGGTGTATGAAGGATTAAGAAGCCTGGGGAGACACACCTGGTTTCCTTTGTGGC